>NW_016913149.1:0-588 GCF_001483705.2 Eufriesea mexicana | reverse complement strand
ACTTTTTATTTAATATCACATATTCTTTTTCATCTTCCTCTGCTTCTTCACCAAATGATAAAAGATTGAAATCCCTGTAACAAAATCTTACATTCCAAAGAATAATACTGCTGCTGTTTTAGTTTTTAAACTGTCCTTTACTTCTTCACTTTCCTGTACCTATTATTCTTGGTATAATATCAAAAAATGGATTGTTCAATATTATAGGTTTTATCAATCTTGAAGGATAAAGTGGTTTATCATTCTACAAAACAGAGGAAATATTATATTTATATCAATGCTTGATATATATTCTTGCAAACATTAAATTTACCTCATCTACAAGTACTTCTTCGAGTTTAAGCATACTATATATAGATTCGCCAGTAACTTCACCAAATATTGTATGTTTATTCTGCAATTCTGGTGTAAAACTAAGAGTAAAGAAGAATTGGGAACCATTGTCATCTTTTCCAGCATTGGACATAGCAATTAAATCTTGTCAACAAAAACGTAATCTTGCATGAAATTCGTCCTAAAACACACATATCCAATAACTATTTTTGAATAAGGAAGGAATTCATTTTATTTTTAAATATAGTCTCACTT
>NW_016913148.1:0-487 GCF_001483705.2 Eufriesea mexicana | reverse complement strand
AGCTCTCCACGTTATTGGTCAAAAATTGTCAATGAAATTGAATTTTCCAGGCACATTCCATATAATTGCAATGGTTATAGCACGGCAAAAGAATATTTCCTATTTATTTATGCAGAAAGCTAGCTCACCACGATTTTAGTCGAAAATGTCAATAAAATTAAATTTGCCGGCCAAATTCCTCAGCGTTGCAATGGCTATAGCACGACAAAAGGACCTTTCCTCCATACTTATAACCAGGAAGATAGCTCACCACGATATTAGTCGAAAATGTCAATAAAATTAAATTTGCCGGCCAAATTCCTCAGCGTTGCAATGGCTATAGCACGACAAAAGGACCTTTCCTCCATACTTATAACCAGGAAGATAGCTCACCACGATATTAGTCGAAAATGTCAATAAAATTAAATTTGCCGGCCAAATTCCTCAGCGTTGCAATGGCTATAGCACGACAAAAGGACCTTTCCTCCATACTTATAACCAGGAAGAT
>NW_016913147.1:0-1106 GCF_001483705.2 Eufriesea mexicana | reverse complement strand
CCTCCCCATAGTCATGTGCAATGTAGTAGAGCACAGTAGATCACATAAGTGCACCGAATAACCATTTATTGCACGAAAGTCGAAGCTACCCAGACCAACCTTAATCTAACTTAACCTAACTTAGCCTAACCAAACCTCTCCTAACTCGAACTAGCGTGTCGCAATCACTATTGCTCGCCTCCACAGAGTCGAACAGAGTATAGTAGATCAATGTAGAGCGCAGAAATCCACCGAGCAGCAGTGTATGTTACAAAAGATGAGGAAACCCTGACCTAACCTGGACAAACGTAGCGTAACTGACAATAGCGTGCCGTAACCACTGCTCCTGGCTATCCCAGTGCCCAGCAGAATACAGTAGAACACAGTAGATAACAGAAATCCACGGAATAACTGGGTCTAGAAGGATAGTCTAAGCTACATTAACCATACTTAGCCAAACCTAACACAACCAAACGTATTCTAGCTCAAAATAACGTGCTACCATCACTATTGCTCTCGTCCCAGAGTCGGGCAGAGTATAGTGGAGCTATGTATAGAGCAGGAATCTACCGAGTAGCAGTTTATGGCACAAAAGTCAAAGAAATCGTAACCATGCCTTCCTAACATACCATACATACCCTAGCGAAACGTAGCATAACTCAAACTAACGTGCCATGACCACCATTACTGGCCACAACAGAGCCAAGAAGAGCATATTATAGCACACGAGAGTGCAAGAACCCACCTTGAATCGGTGTATAGCACAAAAGTCATAAATACTCTGACCTAACCTTACCCCACCTAACCTATCCAAACGAAGTGTAACAAAGCATGACGTGACGAGACCAATATTTCCGGCCGCCCCAGAGCCAACCAGGGCATATTAGAGCACATTAGGGTGCAAGAATGCACCGAATAGCAGTGAACAGCGCAAAAGTCAATGTAGCATATCCTATCCTAGGCAAACGTAACATAACCAAACGTAACCAAACGCAACCTAACATGGCGAGACCACTATTGCTGGCATCCACAGAGAGAGACTAAATGTACCAGAGAACAGTAGAGCGCAGAAATCCCTCTCAATGCAGTGAATACTACAAAAGCCGCAAATATTCTATCATAGCCTG
>NW_016913146.1:0-1463 GCF_001483705.2 Eufriesea mexicana | reverse complement strand
GCGGTCCCATTTAGTCAGGTTGAGTTATGTTACGCTTGGTATCGTTAGGTCAGGCTACGATTGGTTCGCGTGGCTTTGACTTTTGTGCTATACACTGCTATTCGGAGGATTCCTGTGCTCTACGCTACACAACTAGACTCTACTCCACTCGGGGGAGGAGAGCAATGTCGGTCGTGGCACGATGGGTTGAGTTAGATTACGCTTGGTCGGGTTGTTTAGGTTGGGTTTGGTTAGGATGGCTTTGACTTCTGCGCTGTACGCTGCTATTCGGTGGATTTATGCGTCCTCGTGTGCTCTGACATTTTCTGCTTTGCTCTAGGGAAGCAAACAGTGGAGGTATCGTCTCGTTAAGTTTAGTTAGCTATGTTTGGTTAGGTTAGGCTTTGCTATACACTGCTATTCGGAGGATTTCTGTGCTCTACGCTACACAACTAGACTCTACTCCACTCGGGGGAGGCACTCTACGGTGCCCTAGTATATTCCGCTTAGCTCTGTGGATTCCAGCAATAGTGTTCTTGGCACGCTAGATTATGTTATGATACGCTTAACTATATTACACTTCGATAGTAGGGGCTATGATAGCTTTGACTCTTTTGCTATACACTACCATTCGGTGGAATTCCACGATCTACATTGCCCTAATATAATCTCCTCGTCTCTGCTATGACAGTAATTGCGGTCTCGGCTCGTTAGTTTTGGTTATGCTACGTTTCGTTATGTTATATTTGGTTATGGCAGGATAGGTTGGCTTTGACTTCTGTGCTCTACACTGCTACTCGGTGCATTTCTGCCCCCTGCTGCGCTCTAATATGCTATGCTTGGCTCTATGGTGGAGAGCAATAGTGGTCTCTGCAAGTTAGGTTGTGTTAGGCAACGTTTGGTTAGGATACGTTAGTTTGTGTTGGGACTGGATAGCTTTGGCGTTCACTGTATACACTGTTATTCGGTGGGTTTCAGCGCCCTACTCCGCCCTAGTTTATACTGCTTGGCTATTTGGGGGTCAGCAAGAGTGGTCGCTTCACGTTTGGGTGAGTTAGGTTACGTTTGTGTGTCTTACGATTGGTTAGGTTAGGGGAGGATAGTTTTGAATTTTGTGCTGTACACTGCCATCCTGCTGACTCGTGCACTCGACCGGGCGCTAATGTGTTCCGTTTGCCTCTGGAATCGCCAGCAGTAGTGGTTGCGGCCCGTTAGGTTGAGTCATGTTACGCCTCATTTGGTCACGTTAGGCCAGGCTTGGCAATTATATCTTTGACTTTCGTACTGTAGACTGCAATTCGGCGGATTTCTGTGGTCTGCTGTGTTGCAGTATATCCGGGCTTGGCCACGGGATGGCACCTATTGTTCCCGCTGCGCGATGTACTGAGATCGGTTAAGTACCGTTGTGGTTGGTTAGGATGGGTCAGGTATGGATGGCTTTGACATCAGTGGTGTACACTCCGACTCGGTAGATTTCTGCGTTC
>NW_016913145.1:0-284 GCF_001483705.2 Eufriesea mexicana | reverse complement strand
GTCAGGTTGTGTTACGTAACGTCCGCCAATGTTACGTTTGGTTGGGTTAGGAGATGTTTGCTTCGTCTTTTTTGCTATGCACTGCTATTCGGCGAATTTCTGCGTTCTAATGCGATCGAATACTCCCTGCTTTTATCTGGGATTGCCAGAAATTGTGGCGGCGGCCCAATAGGTTGGGTTATGGTACGTTCGGTTAGGTTAGCTTTCTTGGGTTATGTCAGGATGTCTTTGACTTTCGTGCTGTACACTGCTATTCTATGGACCTCCGCGCAGTGCTCTCACAT
>NW_016913144.1:8836-28240 GCF_001483705.2 Eufriesea mexicana | reverse complement strand
ATAATCTTACCTAACCTAACCAAACGTAACTTGCCGCGATCACTATTATGTTACATTTGCGAGCTTGGGTTAGGTATTGTTCGATTATGATAGCCATGACCTTCGTCCATGCACTATATTTCTCTGGATTTCTGAACTCTCCTCTCAACTTGTCTGTGCTGCTCGGCTCTCGAGTGGTCAGCATAGTGTTCACGGCACGATAGGTTGAGTTAGTGTGCGTTTGGTTATGTTACGCTCTGTTATATTAGGACAGTGTGGCACTAACTTCCTTGCTACATGCTGCTATTCGAAGAGTTTCTGCTCCCTACTGTACTCTAACATCTTTTACTTGTCTCTAGGGAGGCCAGAAATTGTGGTCTCGGCACGATAGGATGTTTTCGGTTACGTTTGTTTAGTTAAGGTTACGCTATGTTCGGGTAGGACAGCTTTGACTTTCGTGCTATACACGGTTATTCGGCGGTTTTCTACACTCGTCTGTTCTCTACAACATTCTGCTTGGCCCTGTGGATGATAGCAGCAGTTGTCTCGGCCTGTTGGTTTAAGCAATGTTACGTTTGGTGATGTGAGGGTTTGTTAAGTTAGGATAGAGTAGCTTTGACTTTTGTGCCGTACACTGATATTTGATGAATTTCTGCGTTCATCTATGCTCTAGTACGTTCTGCTCGGCTCTGGGGAGGCTAGCAATTGTGGTCTCGGCACGTTAGTTTGAGATATGTTTCCCTTATCATGTTAGGTTTGGCAATGTTAGTATAAGGTAGCTATGACCTTCGCGCTATACACTGCTATTCGGTGGACTTCCGTGCCCTACTCTCCTGTAATATGTTCTGCTGGGCTCTGAGGATGCCAGCAATATCTGTGTCGGCACGTTAGGTTGGGCTAGGTTACGTTTGGTCGTGTTATGGTTTTTCATGTTAGGATGGTAAAGCTCTGAATTTTTGCTGCAAACTGCTATTCGGTGCATTTCTGCTCTCTACTGTGCTCTAGCATGTTCTCCTTGGCAATGTGTAGGCCAGCAGTTATGGTCTCGGTACGTTAATTTGTGTTTGGCAACGTTCGGTTAGGTTATGCTAGGACAGGTTATGCCAGGATGCCCTCGACTTTTGTGCTCCACACTACCATTCGGCGGATTCCTGCGCTCCACTCTGATCTGATGTTCTCCGCTAGGGCCAGGGTAGGCCAGAAATCGTGGACTCGGCAGGTTGACCTGAGTTATGCTGCGCACGGTTAGGTTGGGTTTAGCTGGGTTAGGATAGGGTAGCTTTGACATTCGGGCTATACACTGCTGTACGGTTCATTTCTGCGCTGTGCATTGCTCTACTAGCCCCTGCCTGTCTGTGGGGAAGCCAGCAATAGCGGTCCTGGCACGTTCGGTTGTGTTAGGTTGCGTTTGGTTAGGCTAGGTTACTTTAAGTTCGGTAGGTGTAGCATTAACTTTCGTGCTATGCACTGCTATTCGGTGGGTTTCAACGTTCTGCTGTGCTCTACTATGCTCTGCTTAGCCCTGTAGTGGCCTTCAATAGCGGTCTCGGCACGTAAGGTTGAGATGTGTTACGTTTGTTTACCTTACGTATGTGTACGTTGTGGTAGAGTAGCTTTGACTTTTGCGCTATACACTGCTATTCGGTGAACTTCTGCGCTCTACTGAGCACTCATATCCTCTTCTGGTCTCTGGGTAGGCCGTCAACAGTGGTCGTGGCACGTCAGAGTGTGTCATGTTACGTTTGGCTATGTTACGATATGTTACGTTAGGATGGGATAGCTTTGACCTTTGTGTTATAAACTGCTATTCGGTAGATTTCTGCGATCTACTGTGCTTTACTATAATCTACTTGGCCATGCGTGTACCAGCAATAGTGACCGCAGCACGTTATGTAGGGGTTGGCTTCGTTTGATTAGGTTATGTTGGTATGGGTTAGGTCTGGTTGGCTTTGACTTTTCTGCTATACACTGCGATTCTATGGACTTCCGCGGTCTGCTATCCTCTAATGTGCTCTGTTCGTCTCTGAGGTGGCCAGCAGTAGTGGTCGCCGCACGTTAGGTGGAGTTCGGTTACGTTTGTATATGTTAGGTTCTGTTATGATCGGTAGCACCTACTTTCTTGCTATGCACTGTTTTTCGTCGTATATCTGCGCTCTCCCGTGCTGTACTTCATTCCGCGTGTCCCTGGGGAGGCCAGCAGTAGCGGTCGCGGTATGTTGTGTTGAGTTATGCTAAGTTAGTTTAGGTTATGTTTGTTTGGGAAGGGTTCGTATAGCTTTGACTTTTCTGCTATACACTGCGACTCTGTGGAATTCAGTGCTATACTCTCCTCTAATGCGTTCTGCTCGGCACTGTGGAAGCCAAAAATAGTGGCCGCGGCATGTTAGATAGAGTTTGATACGTTTGGCTGGGTTACGGTTGGTCCGGGTAGGACAGGATAGATCTGACTTTCGCGCCATACACTGCTATTCGATGGATTTCTGCGTTCTTCGTTGCTCTGCTATATTCTGGTTAGCTCTCGTGAGGCCAGCAGTAGCCGTCGTGGCACGAGTGTTTGGGTTACGTTACGTCAACTTATGTTACGTTTGGACCTGTTGCGACCGGATTGCACGCACTTCTGAGCTATACACTGCTATTCGGTTGATTTCTGCGCTCTATTGTGCTCTAGTACGATCTGCTAGGCCATCGAGCAGACAACAATGGTGGTCTAGACACGTTAGATTCAGTTACTCTACGTTTGGCTATGTCCGGTTTGGGAAGGTAGCGCTAGGCTATCTTTGACATCTGTGCTATTCGCTGCTACTTGGTGGCTTTCTGGGCACTACTGTGCTCTAGTGTACTCTGCTTGGCACTTGGGATTGCAGAAATATTGGTCGCGGCACGTTACGTTGAGTTAGAGTTCGTTTCGTTATGTTATGTTGGTTTCGTCTCGGCTTGGATAGCTACGACTTTTCTGCTATACACAGCGATTCGATGGATTTCTGCTCCCTACTCCTCTATAATATGTTTTGCTTGGCTCTGTGCAAGCCAGCAATAGTGGTGGTGGCACGTTAAGTTGAGCTTGGTTACATTGGTAGTGTTTTGCTATGTTGGGTTAGGCTGGGTTATTTATGACTTTTGCTGTGCGCACTGCAATTCTATGGACTCCTGCGCTCTATTGTGCGCTGTCACACACCGCTTGTCTCCGGCAACGCCAGGAATTGCGATCGCAGCACGTCAGGTTGAGCTATGTTACGTCAGGCTATGAATGGTTTGGTTAGGTTAGGATGGGATAGCTTTGACTTTTGTCTATGCACTGCAATGCGGCGGCTTTCTGCGCTCTACTGCGCCCTAGTATGCTCTGCTTGGCTTTGAGGGGGACAGCATTAGTTGTCACAGCACGCTATACTTAGTTAGTCTTCATTCGCTTAGGTCAGGTTTGGACAGGATAGGTTAGAACTTCTTTGAAACTTTGTGCAGTATGCTGCAGTGCGATGGATTACTCTGCTCCTCTACGATCAAGTATATTCATCGTGGCTCTGGGGATGTTAGCAATAGTGGCCTCGGGACGATAGCTTCAGATATGTCACGCTTGGTTAGGTTAGGTTAGTCATGGTTAGGATAGGATAGCCTTGACTTTTCATCCAAACGTTGCCATTCTATGGACTTCTGCGCTCTACGCTACTCTAACATGCCCTGCTTGGCACTGGGGATGCCAGCAACAGTGGTCGCGGCACGTCAGTTTCCGTCAAGTTACATTCAGTTTGGTAAGGTCAGGTTAAGTTTGGCCGGGTTAGTTTTTACTTTTGTGCTATACTGCAATTCGGGAGAGTTTTGCGGTCTACTGTGCTCTGGTATGTTCTTCTTGTCTCTGGGGAGGGCCGCAATAGCGGTATCGGCACGATAGGTTTAGCTAGGTTACGTTAGGTCACGTTACGTTTGGCCTGGTTAGGACTGGATAGGTTTGACTTTTGTGCAATACACTGCTATTCGGTCGATACCTGCGCTCTGCGCTGCTCTACTAGCAGCCGCTTGTCCCTGGGGAGACCAGCAATGGCGGTCACGGCTTATCACGTTGTGTATGTCTACGATAGAGAGGTTAAGTTTGTTTGGGCTAGGTTCGGATATCTTTGACTTTTCCGCTCTGCACTGCGATCCTATGGATTTCTGCGACCTACTCTGCTCTGATATGGTCTGCGTGGCCCTACGGAGGCCGGCAATGTTGGTCGCGCCACGTTGGTTTGAGATAGGTTACGTTTGGTTTTGTTATGATTGGACGGGTTAGGATGGGATAGCTTTGACTTTTGTGCAATACACTTTTTTTCGGTTAATTTGTGCGCCCTACTGTGCAACAGTATGCTCTGCTTGGCTCCGTGGTGGCCACAAATAGTGGTCTCGGCACCTTATTTTGAGCTAGTCTTCGATTGGTTAGTTTACGTTGGTTCATGAATGGATTGGTTACCTTTGACTTTTTTGCTATACTCTGCAATGCGGCGGGTTTCTGCTCTCTACTGTTCCCTAGTATATTCTGCTTGTCTCTGGCGGGGACAGCAACAGTGGTCTCGACACATTAGTTTGAATTATGTTACACATCTTTGTTCTACGATTGGTTAGGTTAAGGTTGGGTAGCTTTGTCCTTTGGGTTATACACTTCTCTTCGGTAGATTTTTGCGATCTGCTGTGCTCTAGCATGGTATGCTTGTATCTGAGGAGGCCAGGTGTATTGTTCTCGGCACGTTAGCTTGAGTTCAGTTACGTTCGGTTATGTTACGTTTGGCCAGCTTAGGATAGGTTAGCTCTGACTTCTGTGCTATACAATGGTATTCAATGGATTTCGGCGCTCTACTCCCCTCTAATATTTTCTCCTTGGTTCTGAGGATGCAAGCAACTGAGGTCTCGGCACGTTAGGTTGGGTTACGCTTGGTTGGGTCAGGATATAATAGCTATGACCTTAGTGTTATACACTACTACTCGGCGGATTTCTGCGATCAAGTGCGATACAATATTTCCCGCATAGCTCTGGGGTTGCCAGCTATAGTGATCTCGGCACGTTAAGTTGAGCCATGCTACGTTTGGTTGCGTTACGTATGGTTACGTTAGGCTAGGATAGCTCTGACTTTGTGCTGTACACTGCTATTCGAAGGACTTCTGCGATCTACTCTCCTCAAATATGTTCTTGTTGGCTCTGCGGATGGCGGCAGTAGATTTCTCGTCAATTTAAGTTGAGTAAAGTTAAGCTTGGTTACGTTACGTTTGGTTAGGATAGGTTAGGGCGGGTTTGTCGCCTGTGCAATACACTGCTATTCGATAGATTTCTGCTTTCCGCTGCGGTCTAATATTTTCTCCTCCTCTAAGGAGAGGACAGCAATAAAGGTCGCCGCTCGCTAGGTTGAGCTCGGTTACGGTTTGTTAGGCGAGGTTACATTAATTTCAGAAAGATAGCTTCGACTTGCGTTTTATACGCTGTTGATCGGAGAATTTCTGCGCACTGCTGTGCTCTGCTATGAACTGCTTAGCCCCGTGGAGACTAGCAATAGTGGCCTTGGCGCGTGAGGATGAGACGTCCTGCGTTTGGTTACGTTACGTTCAGTTAGGTTATGGTGGGATAGCCTTGACTTTTGTGACATACACTGCTATGCGGTGGACTTCTGTACTCTACTGAGCTCTAAGATTCACTGCTTGGTTGTGAGGATGCAGAAAATAGAACTCTCGGCACGTTAGGTATTATTAGGTTACGTTTGGTTGGGTTAGGTTGTGAGGACTTCGGTCAGAACACCTTTGACTTTCGTACTATACACTGCTATTCGGTACGTTCCTACCCTCTAATGTGCTCTACTATAATCTGCCTGTCCCTGGCGAGGTCAACAATAGAGTTCGTGGCACGTTATGTTGGGTCCTGCTGCGTTCGGCTAGGCTACGTTAGTTTGGGATATGTTCGGATATCTTTGACTTTCCTGCATTACACTGCGATCATATGGATTTCTGTGCCCTGCTCTCCTCTAATATGATCTACTCGAATCTGCGGAGGCCAGCAATAGTGGTCGCGGTACGTTAGGTTAAGTTAGGATACGTTTGGCTATGTTAGGATTGGTTCAGTTACGACAGGTTAGTTTTCGCTTTTGAGATGTACACTGATATTCGGCGAATTTCTGCGCTCTACTGTGCGCTAGTATGTTCTGCTTGGCTCTGGGGAAGACAGTGGTAGTGATCTATACACGTTATGTTGAGTTAGGCTGCGTCTGGCTATGTTAGGTTGGGTCAGGTTTGGATGGGGTACTTATGACTTTTGTACTGTACACTGTTATTCGATCGATTTCTGCGCTGTACTGAGCTCTGATATGATCTGCTTGGCTCCGCGGAGCCCCGCAATAGTGGTCTCGGCCCTTTACGATATGTTATGTTACGTTTGGTTAAGTTCGAATGGGGTAGCTTTGACCATTGTGCTATACAGTGCTATTGCGTACATTTCTGCGCTCTACTGTACCACAATATGTACTGCCCGGCTCATTGGAGGTTAATAGTGGTGGTCTCAGCACGCTAGATTGAGTTAGGTTACGCTTGGTTAGGTTTGGTTTGCTTAGGTTAGGAAGGTGTAGCTTTGACTTTTGTGCTGTACACTGCTATCCGGTGGATTTCTGCGCCCTACGTTTGGCTGCTATACTCCGGTCGGCACGCGGGTGGCCAGCAATAGTGGCATCGGCACGTAAGGTTGAGGTATATAACGTTTGGCCATGTTACGTTTAGTAAGGTTAGGATAGGATATCTTTGGGTTTTGAGCTATACACTGCATTCGGTGCATTTCTGCGCTCTACGCTGCCCGAATATACTCTGTTGGCATCTCGCGAAGTCAGTAATTGTGGTATCGGCCCGTTAGTTAGAGTTAAGTTACGTTTGGCTACGTTGTGCTAGTTTGGGTTAGTATTGGATTGATGAGACTTTTGTGGTATACGCTGTTATTCTGATAATTTCTAAGCTCTACTGTGCCCTAGTATACTCTGCTTGGCTCTGGGGAGGACAGCAATAGTGGTCTCGTCACGTTAGTTTGAAATAGATAACGTTCGATCATGTTACGCATGGTTAGGTTAGGATAGGACAGTTACTGCTGGCCTCCCGAGAGACAAGCAGAACATACTGGAGCACAGTTGATTGCAGAAAACCACCGAAAAACAGTGTACACCACGTAAGTCGAAGCTATCCAAAACGAACCCAGACTAACCTAACTAAACCAAACGTAGCCAAACTAATCCTATCGTGCCTAGATCACAATTACTGGCTATCCCATAGTCGTGTAGAGTATAGTAGAGGAATACAGTGCGCAGAAATAGGGTGGATAGCAGTTTATAGCGCATAAGTCGATGATAACCTATCCTAACCAACACAAATGTAACATAGCACCACACATCGCGCCACTACCACCATTTCTGGCCTATCGATATTCTATCACAGGTTAGTAGAGCACAGTATAGCACAGAATTCCACCGAATGACTGTTTATAACTAGAAAGTCATAGCTACAAATACCTGGCCCAAAATAACGCAACATAGCCGAACGTAGCCTACCCCAACCTGACGTGGCGAGACCAGTATTGCTGGCACCCCATAGCCAAGGAGGGTATAGTAGAGCAATGTAGAGCGCAGAAATCTACCGAAGAGCAATGTGTAGCACAAAAGACAAAGACACCCTGCCCTAACATAACAAAACGTACCATAACCCAACGTAGCCTGACTCAACGCTACGTACCGAGATTACCTTTGCTGGCCTCCCCATAGTCGAAACCCATCGTAGCTGTGTATAGCACAGAAGTCAAAGTTATCGTATTCCAACCTAACCAAACGTAACATTACCAAACGCAGCATAACACAACCTAACGTGGCACGGACGCTATTGCCCGCAACCTCAGATTCGAGCATAGTATAATAGAGCAATGTTGAGCGCAAAAATACACCGAATACCAGCGTGAGCACGAAAGTCTTGGATACCCTAACCAAACATGGCTTTACGTAACATAACCAAACGTAGCATAACTCAACGTAACGTGCGGCGGCCGCTATTTATGGCCTTCGTAGTACCAAGCAGAGCACACTAGAACACGTTAGAGCGCAGGGATCCTCCGAACAGCAGTGTACAGCACAAATGTCGAAGCTATCCTGTCCTACCCTATCCAAATGTAGTATAACAAAACGCAACATAACATAACCTAACGTGCCGAGACCGCTACTGCTGGACTCTCCAGGGCCAAGCAGAATATTCTAGTGCACAATGGACCACAGGAATCCGCGGCGATGCAGTGTAAAGCGCAAAAGTCGAAGGCCCCCTAACTTATCCAGGCCTAACATAACAAAACCAAACGTAGAATAATACAGTAAAACCTGCCGTAATCACTATTGCTGCCTTTCACATAGACAACTGAACACATGACTTCACAGTGAGGTGCAGGTATCCGCCGAATATCAGTTTGTGGCAAAGGAGTCGAAGCTTCCATCTCCTAACCTAACCAACCGTGACATACCCAAACGTAACATGACTAACGTGCAGCGACCTGTATTTCTGGCCTCCCCAGTGCCAAGCGGAACATAACGGAGCACAGCGTAGCGCAGAATTCTGACGAATAGCAGTATATACCGCGAAAATCAAAGCAATGCAAACCTCACCCAAGCCAACAAGCTTAACCAAATGTAGCATAACACCACCTATCGTGCCGAGACCACTATTGCCGGCCACAGCAGAGCCTAGTAAAATATACTAGTGCACAGTGGAGCGCCGAAGCACGCCGCATTGCATTGTAAAGCACAAAAGCCGAAGATATTCCAACCTAACCTAACCGAACGTAGACTAACTCAACGTATCGTGCCTATGCCACTAATGCAGGCACACACAGAGACAAGGTGAACGTATTAGAGCATAGTAGAGTGCAGAAATCCGCCGTATAGCGGTGTATAAAGCAATGGTCGTAGCTAGTCCATCCTATCCGAACCAATTTTAACGTAACCCAACGTAACATAACTCATACTAACGTGCAGCGACCACCATTGCCGTCATCGCCAGAGTCGGGCAGAGTATACTCGGGCACAGTAGAGCACAGAAATCCGCCAAATAACAGTCTATGCCCAGAAGGACACAGCTATCCAAGCGTAACTCGAATAAACATAGCCTAACCAAACGTAACCTGACTCAACCTAACGTGCCGAGACCACTGTTGCAGGCTTCCGCAGAGCCATGCAGATCCCACTACAGCTCAGTAGAGCGGAGAAGTCCACCGCACTGCAATGTAGTGCACATGCGTCGTTGATATCCTAACCTAGCCTTCCAAACCTAACCTGACGAAACAAGAACTAACGGATCCTAGTGTGCCGAGACCACTATTTCTGGCCACCACCGTGCCCATCAGAGCATATTAGAGCCCACAGAGCGCAAAAATCCATGGAACGGCAGCGCATAGCACAAAATTCAAAGTAGCCTATCCTAACCTATCCAAGCGTAACATAACCAGACGTAACATAACTCAGCCTAGCAAGACGGGACCACTACTACTGGCCTCCATAAAGACAAGCAGAATGCACTAGAGCGGAGTAGTGCGCCGTAAGACACCGCATTGCAGTGAATAGCAAAATATTCGAAGATGCCCTAACCAAACCTGACCTATCATAACCGTACCAGATGCAACGTAACTTACACTAAGGTGCCGAGATCACTATCGCTGGCCCCCCAAGAGCCGAGCAGAGGGTATTAGAACACTGCGGAGCGCAGAAATCTGCGGATAGCATTGTATCTCACAAAAGACTGAACTATCTTATCCCAACCTCACCAAACGTAACAAAACCGTACGAAGCATAGCACAACCTCGCCTGCCGAGGCCACTACTGCTGTCGACCCCAGAGCCAGGCAGAACATACTAGAGCACACTGGAGCACGGAGGTCCACCGAATAGCTGTTTATAGCACAAAAGTCATAGCTATCCTATCCCAATATATCCAATACTAACATCGCCGAATGTAACATAGCTCAACCTAACGTAGCCCGACAACTGTTGCTGGCCACCCCAGATTCGCGCCGAGAGTACTAGAGGATAGTAGGGGGCGTAAGACCATAGAATCGCAGTGTATAGCACAAAAGTCGTATCAATCCAGGCCTAACCAAAGCAAACATATCCTAACCAAACGTAGCATACCTCAACGTAACGTACCGCAGCCACTATTACTGGACCCTCCAAGGCCAAGCATAATGTAGTAGAGCGAAGTCGAGCGCAGAAAGCCACCGAACATCAGTGTATAACACGAAAGTCAATGCTACCATCACCGGAATAAACCCATCCTAAACTAACCAAACGTAGCCAACCTTATTTTGACGTGCCGAGAACAATATTGCTGGCATTCCCATCGCTAAGCATAATAAAGTGGAGCACAGTACAGCGCAGGAACACTCCGAATAGCAGCGTACAGCACGAAAGTCTAAGTTAACCTGACCGGTCTTAACCTAACCTAACCTAACCTAACCTAACCTAACCATGCGTATCCTTACCCTACCTAACATGACGGGACCAATTTTGCTGGCCTCCGGGAACCAAGGAGAGCATATTAGAGCACATCAGAGCGCAGATATCCACCGAATAACAGGGAATAGCACAAAAGACGGAGTAGCCTATTCCAACCAAGCCAATCCCAACATAACCAAACGTAACATAACTCAACCTAACATGACGAAACCACTAGTGCAGGCCTCCACAGACACAAGGAGAATGTACAAGAGCACAGTGGAACGCAGAAGTCCACCGAATAGCAGTGCATAGCAAAAATTCAAAAGTATCCTTGCCAAACTTAACCTAACCAGACCTAACCAAACGCAACATGGCTCAACCGATCGTGCCACGGCAGCTGGTTCTCCCCCCCCCCCCAGAGGTAAGTAGATGCCAACAGAACAATGCAGAGCGCAAGTATCTACCATATATCCGTGTAAAGCACAGTGGTCATAGTTGCACTAAACAAACCTAACATAGCCTATCCATGCCAGGCGTAACCTAACTAAACCACAGCGTGCCGAGGCAGCTGTTGCTGGACTCCCGAGAGTATAGCGCCTGAAGCCACTGAACAGCAGTGCATAGCACAAAAGTCTAACCTATCCTATCCTAACCTATACAAACGTAAAAGGGCCAAACGCAACATAACATAACCCAACGAGACTGGAGCACTGTTCCTGTCGCCCACAGAGGCAAGCGGAGTGTGATTCCGCGCAGAAGAGCACAGAAGCCCATAGAATGTCAGTGTGTAGCGCAAAAGTCTATGCGATCCAAACCTAACACCACATAACCCTGCCCAGAAATAAGTAATCTAACCCTTACTAACGTGCCGCGTCCAGTGTGGCCGACCTCCCTGGAGTTGAGCAGAGTATAGTATTGTTATATAGCGTGCAGAAATCCACCGAACAATAGTGTACAGCACAAAAGTCTAAGCTACACTATCCTAACATATATGAACGTAATATAACCAAATCCAACATATCCTAACCTAAAGTGCCAAAACTATTATCGCTGGCCACCCCAGAGCAAAGCAGAATATACTAAAGCAGAGTACAGCGCAGAAAGTGACGAAATAGTTGCCCACGGCAGAAAATTCAAAGATATCCTAACGTAACCTATCCTAACCTGACCTAACCGAACGTAGAGTAACGCAACATGTGGTGCCGCGAATAATATTGCTGGCCTCCGCAGATCCAAGCAGAGCATATTAGAACAATGTAGAGCGCAGGAATCCACCGCATTTCTGTGTGCAGCGCAAAAGTCAAAGATATCCTACCCTAACACAATCAAGCCTGACCAAACCGAACGTAACACAACTCTAACTAACGCACCGCGGCCACTGTTCCTGGCCTCCAAAGAGCAAAGTAGAGCATACTAAATCTCAGTAGTGCGCAGAAATCCACCGAATAGCAGTGTATACCACAAAGGTCAAAGCTGCCTTTGCCTATCCTAACAAAGTGTAGCATAGACAGGCGTAGTGTAACTCCACCTAACCGCCCTACACCAGCTTCGACGACCCCCCAGAGCCAAGCAGAACATGCTGGAGCACAGTAGAGCACAGAAATTGGCGGCCATTCAGTTTAAAGCACAAAAGTCAAAGATAACCTAACCTAGCCTGACCTAACCTAATCCAAGCAAACGTATCCTAACACAGAAAAAGGTGCCGAGACCACTATTGCCTTCTTTCGCAAAGAACAGCTGAACATATCAGGCCACAGTGGAGCGCAGAAGTCCACCGAATAGCAGTGTATAGCACAGAAGTCAAAAGACTCCTCTCCTAACCTATCCAATCGTAACGTAACCAAACGTAACATAACTCAACCATACGTGCAGCTACTAATACTGCTAGCCCCCCCGCCCCCAGGGACGAGCATAGTGTAGTAGAGCAGAGTGGACCGCAGATGGCCACCGTATATCAGTCTATGCCAAGAAAGTCAAAGCTATCCGTATCTAACACTAACGAGCGGAACCTAATCAAACGTAGCATAAGGTAACGTAACGTACCGACGCCGCTGTTTCTGGGCCTGCCAGACCCATGCTGAACGTACTACAGCACAGTAAAGTGCACAAACCCGCCGAATAGCAGTATATGGCGTAAAAGTCATAGCTAGTCCCTCCTTACCTAACCAATCGTAACGTAACCAAAGGTAACCTAACTCAGCCTAACATGACGAGACCACTATTGCTGGCATCCTCAGGGCCAAGCAGAACATATTAGAGGAGTGTAGAGCGCAGAAGTCCATTGATCGCAGTGTATAGCGGAAAAGTCAAAGATATCCAAACATAACCCTAGCAAATTTGACCTAATCAAACGCAGCCAAACTCAACCTAACGTGGCGAGACCACTACTGCTGTCCTCCCCACAGTCGAGTATAGTATAGTAGAGCAACGTAGAGCGCAGGAGTTCACCGAATAGCAGTGTATAACATAAAAGCCAAAGTTCCCTGACCTTATTTGACAACTAACGTAGAGCGCAGGAGTTCACCGAATAGCAGTGTATAACACAAAAGCCAAAGTTCCCTGACCTTATTTGACAAATCGTAACACAGCTAAACGTAATTTAACTCCACCTAACGTCCTTGCACCTATATTGCTGACCTCCCCAGAGCCAAGCAGTATATACTATAGCACAGCAGATTACATAAATCCGCGGCGTTGCAGTGTAAAGCCGGAAAGTAAAGACAACTTAACCTAACCTGACCTAACCTGTACCACCCAAACGTACCCTAACTCAACCTAGCCTGCAGAGGCCACTACTGCTGGCCTCACAGAGCCAAGCAGAATATACTAGAGCACAGTGGACCGCAGTAATCCATAGCATTGCAGTGTATTGCACAAAAGTCAAGGATAACCTAACCTAACCTATCGTAAGCCAACCAAACCGAGAGAAGCATGACTGAACGCAACATGCCGAGACTGCTATTGCTGGCCTACGCAGTGCCAAGCATAGCATAATAAAGCAATATAGAGAGCAGGGATACACCGAATAGCAGCGTATAGCACAAAAGTCGAAGGTATCCATTTCTAACCTAACCAAACATAGCATAACCAAACGTAATCCAAACGCACCCAACGTGCCTAGACCGCTATAGCTGGCCTCGTCAGAGCCAAGTAGAACGTACTAGGGCACACTAGAGCGCAGAAGTCCCCCGAACGGAAGTGTATTGGACAATTGTCAAAGACATCCTCTCCAAACTGAACCCTACCTTACGTAGCCAAACGTGACATAACAGATCTATAATGCCACGACCACTATTCCTGGACTCCCTGCAGTCGAGCATAGTATAGTAGAGCAATGTAGGGCGCAGGAATACACTGAGTAGCAGTGCATATCTTAAAAGACAAGGTTGCCATGTCCTAACATAGCCAAACGTAACATTACGGAGCACAACCTAATCCAACCAAACGTGCCTAGGCCACTACTGCCGGGATGCAAATCGCAGAGCATAACATGTTGGAGTAGATTAGGGCGTACAAATCGATCGCATGGCAGTGTATATCAGAAAAGCCAAAGCTATCCTCACCTATCCCAAGCCAACCAATCCCAACCAAACATAACATAGCTCCAGCTAACGTGCACAGACCACAATAACTGACACCCTAAGGGACAGGCAGAGCACGCTACATGCATGTAGAGTCACGCGCCTCGTAGCACCTGCAGTAGGGCTAAATATACCAGAGCACAGTAGATCACAGAAATACGCGGCGTTGCAGTGCGAAGCACAAAAGTAATGATAACCTAACCCGACCTGACCAAACCTAAACCATCCAAACGTAGCCTAACTCAACATAATGAGCCGACATCACAATTGCAGTCTTTCCCAGTGCAAAGCTGAACATATTAGGGCACAATAGAATGCAGGGATCCGCTGAATTGCAGAGTATAGCACATCAGCCAAAGCTATCCTCTCCTAACCTAACCAATCGTTACATACCCGAACATAACGTAACACAGCCTAAAGTGCAGCGACAACTACTGATTGACATCACACAGTCGAGCAAAGTATGGTAGAACAGAGTAGAGCGCAGAAATCCACCGAATAACAGTCTTTACCAAGAAAGTCAAAGCTATCCAAACCGACCCCAAACAAACGTAACCTAACCAAGAGTAGCCTAACTCAACATAATGTGCAGCGACGACTACTGCTGGACCCCCCAGGAATAACCAGAAAATGGTAGAATCCAGCAGTGAGCAGAAATTCGCCTTACAACAGTTTATACAACGGAGACAAGGCTATCCATGCCTTTCCCAAACCAACATAACCTAACCGAATGTAACCTATCTGAAACGAAGGTGCCGAGACCACTATTGCTGCCCTCCGAGGGCACAGAAGAATATACCGGAGCACAGGAGGGCGCAGTAATCCGCCGCACTGCAGGGTAAGGCACAAGAGACAAAGATAACCTAACCCAACTTAACCCAACCCAAACTTACCAAATGTAGCCTAACTTAACCTAACTTGCGGAGACCACATTCGATGTACACCCAGAGCGAAGCAGAACATACTAGAACGCTTTAGAGTGCAGAATTACACCAGAGAGCAGTGTATAGCACAAAAGTCAAACCTATCGTAACCAAGCCTAGCCAAACCTAACCTAACCGAGCGTAACATGACTCAATATAACGTGACGCGGCCACTATTCCTAGCGTCCCCAGAGACCAGCAGAGAGTGATAGTGCACAGTAGAGAGCAGTGGTCCATAGAACAGCAGCTTGCAGCAGAAAAGTCAAAGCTATTCTAAACTAACACAACGCAGCCTAAACTAGCAGATAGTAATCTATCTCAACCTAACGTACAGCGACCGCAACTGCTGGCCTCCACAGAGCCAAGCGGAGCAAATTAGAGGAGAGTAGAGCGCAGAAGTCCCTAGAATCGCAGCTTATAGCAGAAAATTCGAGGGTACCATTTTTGACAAAATGTAACAAAGTAACCTAACGTAGCCTATATCAACCGAATGAGCCGAGACCACAATTACTGGCTTCCCAATAGCCAAGCAGAGCGTACTAGGGCACCGTGGAGCGCACAAATGCACCCCATTGCAGTGTACAGCGTAAGTGTCAAATATAACATAATCAAACCCAAACAAACCTAACCTAACCGAAACTAACCAAGCTCAACTTATCGTGCTCAGTATTGCTGACATCCCCGCACCCAAGCAGAATGTATCAGGAGAGAGTGGGGCGCAAAAATACATAGAGTCGCAGTGAAAAGCAGAAAACTCAAACCTGTCCAAGCCTAACCCAAGCTAACATATCCTAACCAAGCGTAGACTAACCCAACCTAACGTGCCGCGGCCAAGGTTACTGGACGCCCCAGGACCAAACAGAATATAGTAGAAACCAGGAGAGCGCACAAATCCTCCTAAGAGCGGCTTACACCGCGAAGTCAAAGCTGTCAAAGGCTATACCAAGCTGTCGTAACATAACCGAGCGCAGCATAACTGAAGCTAACATGCTGAGACCGCTATAACTGGCCTCCCCATAGAAGAGCAGAGCATAGTAGAGTAGTGTAGAGCGCAAATATCCACCGAATACCAGTTTATAGCACAAAAGTAAAAGCTACCCTGATCAAACTTATCGTAACTTAGAAATGCCAAACGTGACCTAACTGAACCCAACGTGCCTCGACCACCATTGGTGGTCTCCCAAGGAACGAGCACAGAATAGCAGGGAAATGAAGAATGCAGACATCCACCGTACAGCAGTGTGTAGCACAAAAGTCAGAGCTAACCACCCCTAACCTAGCCAAACGTAACATAACCGATCGTAATCCAACTCAGCCTAAGGTACCGAGACCACCATCGATGACCTCCCCAGAGCCGAGCAGAAAATATTAGAGCACAGTAGAGGCCAGAAATCCACTGAATATCAGTGTATAGCACAAACGTCATTGCTAACCGAACCAGACATAACCAAACCTAGACGTGACGTGACCTCTATTGCTGCGCTCCCAAGTGCCAAGCAGAATGTACTAGAGTACGGAAAAGCGCAGAAATCCACCGCATTGCGGTCCATAGCTCAAAAGTAGAAGATGACACGTCCTAGCCTAACCAAACGTAACGTAGATAAGCGTAACCTAACTAAACCCGACCTGTCGACACCACTGCTGCTGCCCTTCCCATGGCCAAGCAGAAATGGTAGAACACAGTAGAGCCCAGGTATCCACCAAATACATGTGTATAGCCGAAATGTCGAGGCTGTCCTGTCCTAACCTAACAAAACTTAACGTAACCGAATGTAACTTACGTCAACCTTACGTGCCGAGACCAGAATGGCTGGCCTGCCCAGGACCAAGCAGAGAATATTAGAGCGCAGTGGAACGCAGAAATCAGCCGAATAGAAGTGTAGAGCGCGAAAGTCAAAGCAACCCTATACTAACCCGGCCAAACGTAATATAAGCTGACGTATAGTAACCATAACTGACGTACCACGACCGCTGTTGCTGGCTTCACGTTAGCTAAGCAGCGTATAGCAGGGCAATGTAGAACGCTGAAATCGTCCGAATAGCACTGTATAGCACAAAAATAAAAGCTGTTTTAATGAAACATAGCCATACCTAACATTACGAAACGTAGCATAACTCAACCTCACGTGCCGCGACCACTATTCCTGACCCCCCGTGAGTCGAGCAGGGTACAGTAGAGCAATGTAGAGCTCAGAAATCCACCGAATAGTAGTGTATAGCTCAAAAGCCTAAGCTATGCTCTCCTAACATAACCTATCGTATCATAACCAAACGCAACAGGACTCAGACTAGCGTGCCGATACCAATACTCCTGGCCTCCTCATAGCCAAGCGGAACATACTAGGGAGTGAAAGAGCTCAGAAACCCACCGTATTGCGGTGTACAGCACAAAAGTCAAAGCCACCATAACCAAACTTAACCTAATCTAACCAAGCCGTAAGTAACCTAACTCAACCAAACGTGAGACGACCGGCGTTGCTGACCACCCCAGAGAGAAGCAGATGCTAGTTGAGGAACGCAGGGTGCAGATGTCGCCCAAATAGCAGTGTAAAGCACAAAAGTCTACGTTACACAAACCAAACTTAACCTGACGTAGTCAAGCGAAGCGTAACGTAACCCAACCTAGCGTGTTGAGACCACTGTTGTTGGCCCCCCGTGATTTCGGCAGGGTATTACAGAGCAATGTAGAGCGCAGATATTCACCGAAAAGCAGTGTATGGCGCAAAAGCCTAAGCTACACTATCCTATCCTAACCAAATGTAAAGTAACCAAACGCAACCTAACTCAGACAAGCGTTCCGAGACGAATACTGCTGTCCTCCCCATAGCAAAGCAGAATATTCCAGAGCTCAGTGGAGCTCAGTAATCCAGCGCACTGCAGTGTGTGGCACAAACGTCAAAGGTATCCCGACCTAACCTTTTCTAACCTATCCAAACCGAACATAGCCTAACTAAACGTAGGGTGCCGAGAATACAACTGTTGGCATCCCCAGAGCCAAGCAGAACAGATTAGAGGACAGTAGAGCGCAGGAGTCCATAGAAACGCAGCGCAAGACACAATGGTCGAAGCTACCGTGTTCTAACATGTCCAAACGTAACTTAACCGAAAGTAGCTTAATTCAAGCCAACGTGCCGAGATCACCATTGCTGGCCTCCCAAGAGACAAGCAGAGCATATTAGATCACAGCAGAGCGCATAAATACACCGTATAGCAGTGTATAGCACAAAGGGTCGGAGCTCTCCTGTCCCATCCTAACCAAACCTAACCAGACCCATCCGAACCTGCCGAGACCTCTGTTGCCACACCCCTCAAACCCAAGCAGAGCATACTAGTGGAGAGCAGAGCGTAGAAATCCATAGAATCGCAGTGTATAGCAGAAATGCCAAAGCCATCCAAACCAAACCCAGACCAATGTAACATAGCCAAACGAAGCCTATCTCAACGTATCGTGCCACGACCATTATTGCTGGCTGTCACAGTGCCAAGTGGTACATACCGGTCCACGGTAGAGCGCAGAAATCGAACGAATAGCAGTGTATACCACGAAAGTCAAAGCTATCCTGCATTAACCTAACCTAACATATCCTGACCAAACGTAGCATGACCCAAACATTCGTGCCACGGCCGGAATTGATGGCCTCCCCAGGTTCGAGCAGAGTATAGTAGAGCAATGTAGTGCGCAGAAATCCATCGAAAAGCCGTGTGTAGCGTAAATGTCAAAGATAGAATCTCCTAACCAAACCTATCGTAACGAAACGGAAGGTAAGCTTGCCCAAACTAACGTGACGCAGCCACCATTGCTGGCCTCTCCGGAGCCACGCGGTACATATGAGGGGAGAGCATAGGGCAGAAATCCACGAAATAGCTGTGTATAGCGCAAAAGTCAAAGCCATCCACCCATACCCTAACCTAACCTAAGCTGACCAAACGTAACCTAACTCAAACTTTCGTGCCACGACCAATATTTCTTTGCCCACGGAGTCGAGCAGAGCATATTAGAGCAACGTAGATCGCAGAAATCCATCGAATAGCTGTATATAGTACAAACGTCAAAGCCATCCTCTCCTAACCTATCCAAAAGTGGTGTAATGGATCGTAGCACAACTTAACGTAATGTGCCGCGACCACTACTGCTGGAAGCACCTGAGACAAGCAGAATACGCCAGGGAAGAGTAGATCGCAGAGAGCTACCATATAGCAGCGTATAGCACAAGCTTCAAATCAATCGCGACCAAACGTGACCTAACCCGACCTTACCGAACATAGACTATCAAAGCTTTCCGAACCGAGACCACTATTTTCGGCGTCCCCAGTGACAAGCAGAGCATATTACGCCTAGTGTAGAACAGTAGTTCACTGGATAGAGGTATGTAGCGCAAAAGTCAAAGGTATCCTCTCGTAACCGAACCAAACGTAATATAACCTAACGTAGCCTAGATCAAACTAACGTGCCGGGACCACAATTGCT
>NW_016913144.1:0-8456 GCF_001483705.2 Eufriesea mexicana | reverse complement strand
AATCTAAACTACCATATACTAACATCACCAAACGAAGCATAACCACATGCAGCGTAACTCAACTTATAGTCCCGAGACGAATATTGCTGGCCACCGCAGAGCCAAGCAGAATATGCTAGAGCACAGCAGAGCGTAGAAATGCACTGCATTGCAGCGCACAGTACAAAAGTGGAAGGTATGCTGGCCTAACTTGACACAACCAAACATACCCGGGCATATTGTAACTAGACGTAACGAGACGAGACAAATATTGCTGGCCTCCCCAGAGGCAAGAAGAGCATATTAGATTACAGTGGAAGGCTGAAATCCACCGAACAGCAGCGTACAGCACGAAAGTCAAACTAGCCTGTCTTAACCTGGCCAAGCATAGCATAACCAAACGTAACCTAATTAAACATAACATGCAGCGACCGCTGTTGATGGTCTTCATAGAGCCAAGCAGTGCATGTTAGAGCACATTAGAGTGCAGAAATCCACCGAATAACAGTGTATAGCGCAAAAGACGAAGTAGCCTGTCCTAACATAGCTAAACTTAACAAAACCAAACGCAAGCTATCTCAACCTAGCATGACGAGGCCACTACAGCTGGCCTGCACAGAGACAAGCTACATGCCTTCGGTCGCAGCAGCGCGCAGAAATCCACCGCTTTGTGGTGAATAGCACAAAAGGCGAAGATAACCTGACCTGACCTAATTAAACGTAGCGTAACTCAGCATAACGTGCCGCGACAACTGCTGCTTGCGTCACCAGAGACAAGCAGAATATAGCAGATAGCGGAATATCGCCGGGATGCACCGGGTAACAGTGTATAGAACGAAAGTCTGAGATACCCTAGTCAAACATAGCTTAACATAACAAAACCGAAGGCAACATAGCTAACACTACCGTGCCACGAGCACTAACGCACGCCTCCTCAGAGTCCAGGAGAGTACAGGAGAACAATGCAGAGCGCAGAAACCCACCGAGTGGCTGCGTACGGAACAATAGTTCAAGAAATCCTGACCAAGCATTCTTAACCTGACCTAGCGAAACGAAACGTAGCTCAGACCATCCTGCCGAGAACACAATTACTGCCAACCCCAGAGCCAAGCGGAACATATTAAAACAAAGTAGAGCGCAGATATAGTCCGTATAGACGTGTTTAGTGCAAAAGTCGTAGCAGCCTGTCCTAACCTTGCCAAACGTAACATACTCATACGTAGCATAACAAAGACTAACACGACGAGACCACTATTGCTGGTCTCCCCAGAACCATGCAGAACATACTAGAGCGGAGTATATCGCAGGAATCCGCCGAAATGGCGCGTTTAGTACAAAAGTCGGAGCTATCCTAACCAAACATAACGTAGCTTAACATAGCCACACGTAACTTGACAAAACCTGACGTGCTACGACGACTATTGCTAGTCTCACGGGAGCCTAGCAGAGTGTAGCAGTGCAATGTAGGGCGCAGGAATCGACCGAGCAGCAGCGCACAGCACAAAAGCCAAAGCCATCCTAACCAAACGTAAACAAACGTAACATAACGAATCGTAACGTTACTCAACCGAACGTGCCGACACCACCATTTGTGGCCTCGCCAGAGCCAAGCAGAGCATATTAGAGAATATTAGAGCACAAAAATCCTCCGAATAGCAGTGTATAGCACAAAGGTTAATGCTATCATTTCCTACCCGAACCTAACCTAACCTGACCAAGCGTAACCTGTCTCAACATTTCGCGCCGCGACCACTATTGCCGGCATAGCCATAGTCGAGCACAGCATAGGCAAGCAGTGTGCAGCGCTGAAATCCACCGAATAGCAGTGTATAGCACAAAAGTCTAAGCTGTCCTAACCTAACATGTCCAAACGTAACCTGACTCTGCTTAACCGCCATACACAATAATTGCAGAACTCCCCACAACCAAGCAGAATATACTAGAGCACAGAGAATCACAGATATACGAACCGTTGCAGTGCAAAGCTCAAAAGCAAAGATAACCTAGCCTAACGTGGCCTAACATATACCAACCGAACGTAGCCTAACTCAGCATAAGGTGCCGAGGCCACTATCGAGGTCTTTCCCGGATCCAAGCTGAAGATATCAGATCACAGTATAGCCCAGACTCCAGCGAATAGCAGTATAAAGCATAAAAGTCTATGCTACCCTCTCCTATCCTAACAAAACGCAACATACCCAAACGTAACCTAACACAACCTAACGTGTAGCGACCACTATTGACGGCCATCCCATGGACAAATAGAGTATAATTGAGCAGAGTAGGGCGCAGATATCCACCGAATAGCAGTACATCGCGCAAAAGTTAGCGCTGCCCACTCCTGACCTAACCAATCGTATCACAAGCAAACGTAGCCTAACTCAAGCTAGCGGGCCGAGACTACTATTTCCGGCCTCCGCCGTTCCGAGCAAAATATACTAGAGCACGGTTGGGCTTTGAAATCTGCCGCACTTCAGTTCATATCACAAAAGTGAAGGGAATCATGACCATACCTAACCAAACATAACCTAACCAAACGTAACATAATGAAACCAATAGCGCCCCGGCCTATTACTTCCGCCGCCGCATGGGCTAGCAGGCCACGATGGAGCACAGTAGAGAGCAGAAATCCTTACAATCGCAGCGTATAGCAGAACAGTCAAATCCATCCAAACCTAATACAGGGAAACATAACCATACGGGACGTAGAATAACTATTCACGACTTGCCGCGACCACTACTGCTGGACTCACAAGGGCCAAGCACAGCCTAGTTGAGCACTGTAGAACGCGGAAAGCCACCAAATAGCAGTGTGTATGACAAAAGTCAACGATATCCTGACTTAACCTGACCAAACATAACCTAACACAACGCAGACTAATCAAACCTAACTGGCCCATGCCGCATTTGCTGACCTCCACAGAGCCAAGCAGAGCACATTAGTGGAAAACAGAGAGCAGGAATCCACCGCATTGGAGTGTAAATTACAAAAGTCGAAGGCACCCCACCATAACCCTAACGAAGCTAACATAACCAAGCGTAACCCAACGCAACCTAACGCGCCGCGGACACTGCTTCTGGTCTCCACAGAGCAAAGCATGGCATATCAGTTCACAGTAGCGAGCAGAAATCCACAGAATGGCAGCTTACAGCCCAAAAGGCGAAGTTATGCTGGCCTAATTTAACCAAACATAACATAATCATACGTTGCATTACTCATCCTAACGTGCAGAGACGATTATTGCTGGCCTCCACAGAGCCAAGTAGAGCACATTAGAGCACAGCTGAGGGCAGAAATCCATCGAATATTGGTGTATGGCAAAAGAGTCAAAGCTGCCCTAGCCTAATCTATCCGAACCCACCATAACCAAACGTAACCTAACTACACGTAACCTCCATACAAAGTTGTTGCTGACCTCCATGCAAACAAGCAGAATATACTAGAGCACAGCTTATCACAGACATTGGAAGCGTTGCAGCGCAAAGCACAAGAGTAAAGTGAACCTAGCCCAGCCTGGCCAAACATGAACCACCCAAACGTAGCCTAACACAGCATAAGGTGCCAACGCCACTATTGCGCTCTGTAGCAGGACATGTCAGATCACAGTTGAGAGCAGAATAGCACAAAAGTCAAAGCTATCCTCTACTAGTCTCAACAAACCTAACATAACCAAACGTAGTCTAATCAAACTTAACGTGTCTAGACCTCTATTGCTGGCCTCTCCATCACCAAGAGGATCATATTAGAGGAGAGTAAACCGCAGGATTTCATACAACGGCAGTGTATAGCAGAAAAGTCAAATACGTCCCCACCTGACCCAAATTAACCTAACCTGATCAAACGTAACCTAGCTCGAACTCACCTGTCGGGACCACTATTGCCGGCCTCCCCTGAGCCCGGCAGAGCATATTAGAGCACAGTAGAGCGCACAAGCCCTCCGGATTGCAGTGCACAGCGCAAAAGTCGAAGCTACCCTTTCCCGACCTAACCAAACGTATCATAAGCAAACGTAGCCTAACTAAAACTAACGTGCCGAGGCTACTGTTGCCTTCCTGCGCAGAGCCAAGCAGAATATATTAGGGCACGGCGGAGATCAGGAATCAGCAGCACTGCAGTTCATATCACAGAAGTCAAGGATATAATGACCAAACCTACTACAACCTAACCTAACCAAACGTAACATAAATCAAACTAACGTGCGGCGACCAATATTGCAGACGTCCCCATGGAAAAGCAGAATATGACAGGGCACAGTAGATCGCAGAAGTCCGTAGAATAGCAGTGTTGGGCACACAAGTCGAAACCAGTCTAACCTAACCCAACCTAGCCTAACGTTACCAAACGTAACCTAACTCAACCTGACTTTACGCGACCAGTATTGCTGGCATCCACAGAGCCAAGCAAAGCATTATAGGGCGCATAAATCCATAGAATCGCAATGTATAGCAGAACAGTCAAAGCTATCCAAACATTACCCAAATCAACATAACCTAACGGAACGTAGAATAATTTAACGTGACTTGCCGCGACCGCTATTGCTGGTCAACCCAGGCCCAAGCATTCCTTATTTGAGCACAGTAGAACGCAACAATTCAACAAGTAGCAGTGTATATAACAAATGCCAACGAAATCCTGACATAGTTTAACCTAACCTAAAGTAACCAAACGAAACCTGACCGAACCTAACGTGCCGAGGCAATAACTGCTGTCCTCCTCAAAGCAAGGCAGAAAATACTACAGCACAATAGATCGCAGAAACCCACCGCATTGAAATGTATAGCGCAAAAGTCAATGCTATCCTCTTCTAACCTAGCCAATCGTAACAGAACCAAACGTAACCTAACTCAAACTAACGTGCCGCGACGATTATTACTGGCCTCCAGGTGACTGGCAGAGTATAGTGGAGCAACGTAGAGCGCAGAAATTCTCCGAAGAGCAGTGTATGGCACAAAAGTCAATGCTATACCGTCCTAACCTCTCCTAACGTAACACAACCGAACGTAACATAACTTAACCTAACGCGCCGAGACCACTATTGCATGCTTCCCCGAAGCCAAGTTGAATACACTAGAGCACAGTAGATCGCAGAAAGCTACCATGAAGTAGTATATAGCACGAAAGTCAAAGATATCCAAACCTAACTTAACATAACTGCACCTAGCCAAACATAGAATGGCTAAATCTGACGAGCCGAGACCTCTATTGCTGGCCTCCACAGAGCCAAGCAGAACGTGTTAGAGCAAAGTGGAGTGCAGATATGTACCGAATGGCCGTGTACAGCACAGAAGTCGAAGCTAAGCCAACCTAACCTGACCTAACCTAACCTAAGCTAACGTAGCGTAACTCAACGTATCGAGCCGATGCCACTATTGCTGTTTTTCGCAGAGCCAAGCCGAACAAGCAGAGAATATAAGAGCACAGTCGGGAGCAGAAATCCGACGAGTAGAAGTGTATAACGCAAGCGTCAGAGCCATCATAAGCAAACCGAACCTACCTAGCCTAACCAATCGAAACCTAACACAACCTATCGTGTCACGGTCACTATTGCTGCCCACCTCAGGGAGGAGCAGAGTGTAATATGGCAATGTAAAGCGCAGAAATGCATCGAATGGCAGTGCTTGACACAAACGTCACAGCTATCCACTCCTAACGTAACCAATCGTAACATTCCCAAGCGTTACATAACTGAACATTACGTGCCGCGACCGCTGTTGCTGGCCTCACCAGAGTCAGGCGGAACATATTACAGGAGTTGGGACTGCCGAAAGGCACAAAATCGTAGGGTACAGCGGAAAAGTAAAAGCTATCCAAACCGGAACGAAGCAAACATTTCACAGCCAAACGTGACCTAACACAACCTAACCTGCCGCGACCACAATTTCCGGCCTCCACAGTGCCAAGCAGTACATACTAGAGCAGTGCAGTTCGCAGAAATCCACCGCATATGAGTGTACAGCACAAAAGACAAAGATATCCTACATAACCCAGACAAGCCTAACCTAACCAAACGTAACCTAGCCCCACCTAATGCACCGCGGTCGCTATTTCTGACCTCCCCTGAGTCGAGAAGGGTAGAGTAGAGCAATGTTGGGCACAGACATGCAGTGAATGGCAGCGTATTTCACAAAAGTCGAAGCAATCCTATCCTAACCTATCAAAACGTAATAAAACCAATCGTAACATAACTTAACGTAATGTGCCGAGACCACTATAGCTGGCATCCCTGAGCCAAGCAGATGATATTATAGCACAGTAGAGCGCAGAAATCCACCGAATAGCAGTGTATAGCATGAAAGTCGGCTCTGTCCTATCCTGACCTAACCAAACGTAACCTAACTCAAGCTAACTTGCCGTGACCACTATTGCTGGCACCGGCAGAGCCGCGCAGAATATGCTACAGCGCAGTAGATCGTAGAAATGGACGGCATTTCTCTGCATAGCACAAAAGACGAAAGCAACCTGACCAAACATAATCTAACCTAACCTAACCAAACGTAACTTGCCGCTATCACTATTATGTTACACTTGGGTGGTTAGGTTAGGTATATTTCGGTTAGGATAGCCATGATCCTCGTCTATACACTGTGTATACACTCTAACATTTTCTGCTCGACCATGGGGAGGCAAGGAAAAGTGTTCGCCGTACGCTAGGTTGAGTTGTGTTACGTTTGGTTATTTTAGGATGGGATATATTAGGATAGTTTACCACTGAACTTTGTGCTTTACTCTGCTATTTGGTGGGTATCTGCACGGCAGTGTGCACTAATATGTTCTGCTAGGATCTGGTGAGGACAGCAATAGCGGTCTCAGCACTACATCTTTAGACGTACTACGACTGGATAGGTTAGCTTGCGTCAGGTAAAGTTTGGATATCTTTGACTTTTGTGTAATTCACTGCAATGCGGTGGATTTTTGCGCAGTACTGTGCTGTAGTATACTCTGCTTGTCCCTGTTGATGTAAGGAATATTTGTCTCGTCACGTTAGGTTGTGTTAAGTTACGTTTGGTTATGTTATGTTTGGCTAGGTTTGGATAGGCTATTTTGACTTTTGTAATTTACACTGCTACTCCGTGGATTTCTGTGACCTACTGTGCTCTACTACATTCTGTTTGGCTCTGGGAAGGCCAGGAACAAAGGTCACGCTACGCCATGTTGGGTTATGCTACGTTTTGTTATGTTAGGATTGGTATGTACAGGTTAGTGCATCTAGGGCTTTTGTGCTACTCCCTGCAGTGCTGTGAATTACTGCGACCCACTGTGCTCTAGTACCTTCTGCTCGCCTCTGTGGAGGCCAGCAATAGTGGTCTCGGCGCGTTAGGTTTATTTTCGTTGAGCTTGGCTATGTTAGGTTTGGTTAAGTTTGGTCAGGATTGCTTTGACTTTCGTGGTATACACTGCATTTCGGAGTATTTCTGTAATCTGCGGCACTCAACAATATCCTGCTTCGCTCTGGGGATGCTAGCAGCAGTGTTCGGGACACGATATGTTGAGTTACGCTGCGTTTGGTTAGGTCAGGTTATGTCAGGCTAGGTATGTATATCAACGATCTTTGTGCTGTACACTGCTAGTCGGTGGGCTTCTGCGCTATACATTGCTCTGCTATTCTCTGACCGACCCAGCAGAGACGGGCAATAGTAGTCGTGGCTCGTTAGGTTGTGTTATGTTACGTTTGGTTAGGTTAGGCTTGGCTGTGTTAGGTTATGATAGCTGCGACTTTCGTGCTGTACACCGTTATACGGTGGACTTTTGTGATCTACAGCGCTCTAATACGTACTGCTTGGCTCCGGGGAAGCCAGGCAAAGAGGTCGCATTAAGCTATGATGGGCTATGCTACGTTTCGTTGGGCTAGGTTAGTAGTGGTTAGGTTAGGATATCGGCGGATTTTGTGCTCTACACTGCTATGCTGTTTATTTCCGCGCTCTGCTGTGCCATATCGCGCTCTACTTGGCCCTGGGGTGGCCAGTTATATTGGTCTCGGCACGTTAGGTTGAAATAGGCTACCTTTTATTAGGTTATGCTAGCTTCTGTTAAGTTTGGGTGTCTTCTTTTTTGCTGTAAACTGCGATTCTGTGTAGATCTGCGCACCACTCTCCTCTATTATGCTCTGCTTGGCTCTGTGGAGGCCAGCAATACTGGTCGCGGCGCGTTACGTTGAGTCATGTTGCGTTTGGTTTTGTTAGGATTGGATGGATTTGGTTGGGATAGCTTCGACTTTTATGCTGTAAATTGCAATCTAGTGAATTTCTGTGCACTACTGTACTCTGGTATGCTCTGCCTGGCTATGGGAGGCCAACGAAGGTCTCGGCACGTTTGGCTGGGTCACGTTACGTATGGCTACGTCAAGTTTGGCTTGGATAGTATAGGATAGCATTGACATTCCAGCTATACACCGCGTTTCTGTGGATTTCTGCGCCCTACTCTCGTCTCATATGTTCTGCTCGGCTCTGTGAAGGCCAGCCTTAGCGGCCGAGGCGCG
>NW_016913143.1:22997-24699 GCF_001483705.2 Eufriesea mexicana | reverse complement strand
GGCTGAGTTAGGTTGCGTTTGGTTATGTTACGCTTTGTTGCGATATGAAAGGGTAGCTTAGGCATATGTGCTGTAGTCTGCTCTTCGGAGGTCTTCTGAGCCCTTCTGTGACTTAATATACTCTGCTTTGCTCTGGGCAGGTAAGCAATTCCGGTTGTTGGCGCAATAGGTTTTGTTATTTTACGCCTACTTAAATTTGTTTAGGTTAGGTTTGGCTATGATGGCCTAACTTCTGTGCCGTACACTGCTATTCGGTTCAGTTGTGCGCTCTCTTGTGATCTTGTATGTTCTGCTTCGCGACGGTTAGGCCAGAAAAAGTGGTCTAGACACGTTGGGTTTTGTTATGTCACGTTTAGTCATGTTGCGTTCGGTTAGGACAGGATAGGAGAATTTTGAATTTTGTTCTTTACACTGCTATTCGGAGGATTTCTGCCCTGAACGCTGCTCTACTATACTCCACTCGAAGCTGGCGGTCAGCCGTGGAGGTCGTGGCACGGTATGCCTTGATTGGTTACGTCCGTTGATGTCAGGTCAGGTTGGGTTTGGTTAGGATGGCGTTGACTTTTGTGCTATACACTGCTATACAGTGGATTTCTGCGCTCTACTGTACTCTAGTGCCCTCTGCTTGTCTCTGGGGAGTCCAGCAACTCTGTTCCAAGCAAGTTAGGTTGAGCAATGTTACGTTCGGCTTGGTTAGGTTTGGCTCGGTTTGGTATGTTTAGCTTCGACATATGAGCCGTACACTGCTATTCGGCCGATACCTGCGATCTGCATTGATCCGCTGTCCTCCGCTGGTCCGTGTGAATGACAGTGATATTGGCCGTGCACCTTTGTATGTGTAAGGTTACGCTTGACTATGTTATGTTAGGTAATGTTTTGTCAGGATGGCATGACTTTTATGCTATACTCCGCTGTTCGGCGGATTTCCGCGCTCTACTCTGCTCTAGTATACTCAGCTCGGTTATAGGCAGGTCAGAAGTAGTTGTCTCGGCACGTTATGAAGTGTTATGTTGCGTTCGGTTATGCTACGCTTGATTAGGTTGGGATAGGGTAGCTTCGACTTTTGTGCCGCACGCTGCTTTTCGTTGGACTTCTGCGCTCCACAATGCTCTACCATACTCTACTCGTCTATGGGGTGGCCAGTAATAGTGGTCACGGAGCGCTAAGTTATGTCAGGCTACGCTTGGTTTGGTTTCGTTAGCCTGGGTAAGCTTTGACATATGTGGTATACAATCATCTTCGGTGCATCTCTGCGCTCTACTGTGGTCTCGTATGTTCTGCTGGCTATGGGGAGCCCAGCAGTAGTGCTCTCGGCATGTTAGGCTGAGTTATGTTGCGTTTGGTTATGTAGCGTTTGGATGTGTTAGGAGAGGGCATCTTTGACTTTTGCGCTATACACTGCTACTCGGTGGATTTCTGCACTCCTTGTTGCGTTACTATACCCTATTCTGCTCTGGGAAGGCCAGCAATGGCGGTCGAGTGACCTTACGTTAAGTCTGGTTACGCTCGGCTATATTATGTTTGGATAGGTTGCGATAGGATGAAGTCGACGTTTGTGCTATACACTGCTATTCGGAGGATTTCTAAGCTCTACGTTTGTATGCTACGCACTGCTCGATTCTCGGGAATACAATAACAGTGGTCTCCGCACGATTGGTTGCGTTAGGCTGCGTTTGGTTGTGATACGTTTGTCTGGGTTGAT
>NW_016913143.1:20201-21430 GCF_001483705.2 Eufriesea mexicana | reverse complement strand
GGCTAGGTTAGGCTAGGTTTGGTTAGAGTAGCGTTGTCTTTCATGGTCCACACTCCTATTCAGACGATATCTGCTCTCTGCAGTGCTGTCATAGGCTCTGCTTGCCTCTGGGAGTCCAGCAACGTTGGGCGTGTCACGTTTTGCTTCGTGAGGTTACGTTTGTTGTGGTTGGGGTAGGCTAGGTTTGGTTAGGATGGCATTGACGTTTGCGCCATACAATGCTATTCGGCGGGTTTCTGCGATCTGCTTTGCTCTAGTGTATTCTACTTGGCCTAGGGGAGTCCAGCAATCGTGGTCGCGGCGCATTACGTTGTATTATGCTAAGTTAGGTTAGGTCACGTAAAGTAAAGTTTGGTCAGGATAGCTTTTACTTTTGTGTTGTGCACTGCCCTTCGGTGGATTTCTGCGCTCTTCTGTGCTGTGGATTGAGCTGCTTGTCGCATGGAAGTGCAGCAATAGCGGTCTCAACACGTTATGCTTAGGTAGATTAAGTCTGGTTTTCTTCGTTTGGTCAGGTTAGGAATGATAGCTGTGACTCTTGTGCTGTACACAGCTGTACGGCTGATTTCTGCGCTCTACTGTGCTCTCATATGTTCTGCTTGCCTCTGGGGAGGCCAGAAATTCTGGTCTCGGCTCGTTAGGTTTAGTAATTTTACGTTCGTTTAAGTTAGGCTGTGTATGGATAAGGTAAGACTTCTTTGGAGTTTGTGCTATACACTGCCATTTGGTGGCTTCCTGCGGTCTACTTGGCTCAACTATATGCTACTCGACTATGTGGAGTCCAGCAACAGAGGTCGTGGCAGGAGACGTTCCGTTATGCTGCCTTTGATAATTTACGTTTGGTTATGTTAGGAGAGGATATCTTTGACTTTAGAGCTACACACTTCAATACCGTGGATTTCTGCGCGCTATGTTGCTCTTCTATACCCTGCTCGACCCTGTGGAGGCCACCAATGGCAGTCGTGGCACGACAGAATGAGCTATGTTTCGTTTGGTTAGGTTAGGTTAGGTAAGGTTTGGTCCGGATGGCTTCGACTTTTTTGCTATACACTGCTATTCGATGAATTCCTGCGCTCTAGTGTGCTCTAATATTCCCTGCTTGGCTCAGGGTAGGCCAGCGATTGAGGCTTCTGCTCGTTCGGTTTAGTTATTCTACGTTTGGTTAGGTTAGGCTATGCCTGGTTCGCGTAGAATGCCTTTGACGTTTGTGCTATACATTGCTATTTGTG
>NW_016913143.1:12881-19440 GCF_001483705.2 Eufriesea mexicana | reverse complement strand
GGTTAGGTTAGGTTAGGATAGGTTAGGTTAGGTTAAGTTAGGTTAGGTTAGGTTAGGTTAGGATATGTTAAGTAACATACCCTAACGCAACCTAACCGAACGTAACCTGACTAGGCGTCACGTGCCGGGGCAACTATTTCTGGTCTTCGCAGAGCCAAGCTGAAGTCGTTATAGCACTTTAGGGCGCAGAAATCCACGCAAAATCAGTCTATAGCGCCAAAGTCAAAGCTATCATCTACTAACCTAACTAGTCGTGAGATAACCTAACGTAACATACCTCAACCTAACGTGCCGCGACCACTACTGCTGACATCCCCTGAGCCAAGCTGAAAATATTAGAGCTCTGTTGGGAGCAGAAATCAACCTAATAACAGGCTATAGCACTAAAGTCAAAGCTATACGTATTTAACAAAGCCAAACGTAACCTAACTAAACCTAACGTGCTCCAAGCCCTATTACTGGCCTCCGCAGGGCCAAGCAGTTCACATTAGGCTAGAGTAGATTGCATAAATCCATAGTGTCGCAGTGTATACCAGAAATGTCAAAGCTACGCTAAGCTAATCCAATCCAATCCAACATAGCCAAACATAGCATAACTCAATCTAACGTGCCGAGCCGGCTGTTGCTGCCAAACCGAGAGCCAGGCAGGACATATTAGAGCACTGTGGACCGCTGGAATCCACCGAATATCAGCGTACCGCACTAAAGTTAAAGCTACCCCGACCACATAATGCCTAACCCAACCTAACCGAACGTAGCCGGCCACACCATACGCGCCGAGACCACTACTACTGACATTCCCGTATACCAGCTAAAAATATTAAAGGACTGTAGGGAGCAGAAATCAACCTAATAGAAGAGTATAGCACAAAAGACAAAGCTATACACTCCTAACCCAGCCAACCGTAACATAGCCAAACGTAGCATAAATAATACTATCGTGCCGAAGGCGCAATCTTTATCCTCCCCAGCGATAAGCTTAACATACTAGGGCACAGCGGAGCGCAGAAATGCACCGAATTGGAGTGAACAGCACAAAAGTTAAAGCTATCCTTACCAAATGCATCACAATCCAACCTAACCGAACGAAGATTGTCACACCATAACGTGCCGAGACCACTGTTGTTGGATTGCCCAGAGCCAATCTGATGATATTAGAGCTCTGTAGAGGGCAGAAATCCACCGAAAGGCAGTGTACATCACAAATGTTAAACCTACCATGTCCAAACTTAGCCTGTCACAATTTAACCGAACGTAACCTGACTCATCAAAAACAGCCGAGAACACTGTTGCTGGCCTGGTCAGAGCAACGCTGAAAATGTTGGCGTACCGTAGAGCGCAGAAATCCAGCTAACAGAAGTCTATATCGAGAAAGCCGAAGCTACCCTCTCCTAACCTAACCAATCGTTACATAGCAAATAGTAACCCATCTAAACCTAATGTGCAGCGACCTCCATTTCTGGTCTCCACAGAGTCAAACGGAACGCATTAGTGGTGGGTAGAACGTAGAAAGCCATATAATCGCAGTGTATATCCGAAAGGTGAAAGTTACCCAAACCTAACCCAATCAAACTGATCGTAACCAAACATAGCCTAACACAAACTTACGTGCCGAGGCCGCTATTGCTCAACTTCCCAGAGCCAAACAGCACATACTGGAGCACAGTAAGGCGCAGAAATCCAACGAACAGCAGCATACAACACAAAAGTTAAAGCTAACCCTGCCAAACTTAGCCTGACCCAACCAAAGCGAACGTAACCTGACACATCATAACGGGCTGAGAACACTATTGCTGTCCCTGCCAGATCCGAGCTGAAAACATTAGGGCACCGTAGCGCGCAGAAACCCACCTAATAGCAGACCATGGCACTAAAGTCCTAGCTATCCTCTCGCAACCTAAAGAATCATAACATAACCAAACGTACCCCTGCTTACACTGCCGTGCCGCGTCCACACTTACTGGCCTCCCCAGCGACAAGCAGAACATACTAGAGCACAGTAGAGCGCAGAAATCCACCGAGTATCAGCGAACAGCACTAAAGTTAAAGCTACCCCGACCACATATTACCTAACCCAACCTAACCGAACGTAACATGACACAACATAACGTGCCGAGACCACAATTGCTGGCATTCCTAGAGCAAAACTGAAAATATTAAGGCACTGTAGGGAGCAGAAACCCACCTGATAGCAGACTATTGCACTAAAGTCAAAGCTACCCTCTCGTAACATAACCAACCGTAATAGAACAGAACGTAACTTGATTCAAACTAATGTGCCGCAACCGTTATTTCTGGCCTACACAGAGTCAAGCGAAACACACTAGTGGAAAGTAGAACGAAGAAATCCATGTGATCGCAGTGTATATCAGAAGTGTCTATGCTAGCCAAGCCTAGCCTGCGCAAACTGAACGTAACCAAACATAGCACGACGCAATCTAACGTACCGAGACCGCTATTTTTGCGCACCACAGAGCAATGTAGGACATACTAGAGCGCAGTAGAACGCAGATATCCACCGCAGAGCAGTGTACAGCATATTAGTTAAAGCGATGCTGATCAAGCTTTGCCTAAGCCAACTTAACCGAACCTAACGTGACACAAGTTATCGCGCCGAGGCCATTGTTACTGGACTTTCCAGAGCCAGTTCAACCGTATCATAACCAAACGTAACCTAACCCAACCTAACGTGCCGGGAACGCTGATGTTGCCTTACGGAGAGCCAAGCAGGATATACCAGAGCACAGTAGAGCGCAGAAGTCCACCGATTATCAATGTACAGCGGATTAGCTGTACACTGTAGGGTGCGGAAATCCATCTAATAGCAGACCATGGCTCTAAGGTCAAAGACATCCCCTCCTTGCAAGTCCAACCGTAACATAACCAAGCATATAGCAACTCAACAGAACGTGCCGCGACTACTACTGCTGGCCACCACAGATTCAAGGCGAACGCGGTAGTGGAGGGTAGAACGCAGAAATCCATTTCATCGCAGTGTATATCACAATAGCCAAAGCGACTCAAACCTAACCCAAACCAACAGAACATAACCAAGCATAGCATGACTCTACCTATCGTGCCGAGACCGCTATTGCTGCCCTCCCCAGTGCCAAACAGGACATACTAGAGCACAGTGGAGCGCAGGAAACCACAGCATAGCAGTGCACAGCACAAGAGTTAAGGCCATCCTGACCAAACTGGTCCTGCAGCAACCATGCCGAACGTAACCTAACCCATCATATCGTGCCTAGACATGGATTGCTGGCCTCGCCATAGCCAAACTGAAAATATTAGGGCGCTGTAGGGCGCAGAAATCCACCTAAAGTCAGACTATAGCACAAGGGTCGCCGCTATCCTCCCCTAACCTAACCTATCGTATCATAGCTGAACGTATCCTAACTTACACAAACGTATCGCGATCACTATCACTGGCCTCCGCAGAGCCAATCAGGACACACTAGAGCGCAGTATAGCCGAGAAATCCACCGAATAGCAGTGTACAGCACAAAAGCTAGAGGCGTCCTTTCCAAATTTATCCAGAAAAAACCTATCCGTGCGTAACCCGACCCGACATAACGTTCCGAGCTCACTGCTTCTGGCCTTCCACAGCCATGCTGAAAGCATTAGAGCACGGCAGGGCGCAGAAATCCACCAAACAGCAGACTGTATCACTCAAGTCGAAGCTATTCTCCACTAACCTAGTCAACCGTATCATAACCAAACGTAACCTAACCCAACCTAACGTGCCGGGAACGCTGATGTTGCCATACGGAGAGCCAAGCAGGATATACCAGAGCACAGTAGAGCGCAGAAGTCCACCGATTATCTGTGCACAGCGGATTAGCTGAAGTTATCCCAACCAAACGTAGCCTAACACGACATAACCGAACGTAACCTGACTCATTTTTACGTGCCGAGAACACCATTGCGGCCCTCCGCAGAGCCAAGCTGAAAATATTAGAGCACTGTAACGCGCAGAAATCCACGGAAAGGGAATGTACAACTCAAAAGTGGAAGCTATGCTATCCAAACTCATCCTAACCCAACGAAACCGAACGTAAACTGACTGAACATGACGTGTCGAGACCGCTATTGCTGGCACTCCCGTAGCCAAGCTGGAAATATTTGAGCACCGTGGGGCGTAGAAATCCACCTAATAGCAGTGTATGGCACTAAAGTCAAAGCTATCCTCTCCTAAGCTAACCAATGTTAACATAACCGAACGTAACCTAACTCATCCTTACACGCCGCGAAAGGTATTGCTGGCCTCCACAGAGCCAAGCAGGACGCATTAGTGTGGAGTAGAACGCAAAAATACATAGGAACGCAGTGTATATCAGATAAGTCGACGCTTCCGAAATCTAACCCAAACCAACGTAACATACCCAAACGTAGCCTAACACAACCTTACCTGGCGAGACTGCTATTGCTGGCATCCCCAGTTACAGGAATGGCATACTAGAGGGCAGTAGGTCGCAGAAATCCACCGAATGGCAGTGTACAGCACAGAACATGCAGCTCTCCTAACCAAACGTAGCCCAAGCCAACATAACCGAACTTAACCTATGTCAACGTAACGTACAGAGGCCATTACTGGTTGTCTCCGCAGAGACAAGTGGAACCCGTTAGTGTAGAGTAGAACACATAAATCCATAGAATTGCGGTGCATATCAGAAAAGTCAAAGCTACCCAAACCTAACCCGGTCCAACAAATGATAAACAAACGTAGCCTAGCTCAACCTAATGTGCCGAGAACGCTATAACATCATCGCCCCCCCCCCGCCCAGCCAAGCAGGGCGTACTGGAACCCAGTGAAGCGCAGAAATCCTCCGGATATCAGTGTACAGCACAAAAGATAAAGCTACGCCAACCAAACATAACCTAATCAAACCTAGCCGAACGTAAAGTGACTCAACATAAAGTGACGAGGCCACTGTTCCTTGCCTTTCCAGAGCCAATCTGAAGATATTAGGGACACGCAGGGCGGAGAAATCCAACTAATAGCAGACAATAGCACCAAAGCCAAGGCTATCATATCCTAACCCAACCAAAGGTAACCTAACTCATACTATCGTGCCGCGAACACTATTGCTGGCTTCCCCAGAGCCGAGAAGTACACATTAGTGCAGAGTAGAACGCAGAAGTCCATAGAATCGCAGGGTATATCGGAAATGTCAAAGCTAACCAAGCACAACCTAAACAAACAGAACATAACCAGACATAGCGAACCTCAGAATAACGAGCCGAGAACGCTATTGCTGCTGTCCGCTGAGCCAAGCAGGACATTCTAGGGCACAGTAGAGCTCAGAGATTCGCCGAATAGCGATGCACAGCACAAAAGTTAATGCTAACCTCACCAACATTCGCCAGACCCTGCATACCCGAACGTAACCTATCACTAAGTTACGTCCCGATACCGTAATTGTTGGTCTTCCCAGTGCCACGCTGAAAATATTAGAGCGCTGTAGGGCGCAGGCATCCACCCAATAGCAGTCCATTGCATTAAAGTCAAAGCTATCCTCTTCGAACTCAGACAAATGTGACACGGCCGAACGAATCATAACTCAACCTAACGTGCCGCGACCACTACTGCTGGCCTCCACAGAGCCATGCAGAACACGTCAGTGGAGAGTCGAGAACAGGAATCCACAGAAACGCAGTGTATACCAGCACAGTCAAAGCTATCCAAGCCTTACCCAAACAAAACGTACATAACCAAACGCAGCCTTGCTCAACCAAACGGCCCGAGACAGCTATGGCTGCATTCCACACAGCCAGGCAGGGCATACTAGAGCACAGAAGTGCGTGGAAATCCAACATATATCAGTGTTCGAAAAGAAAGTTGAAGCTACACAAATCAAACAAAGCCAAACCCAACCTAACCGACCGTAACCTGATTCAGCGTAGCATGCCGAGAACGCCATTGGTGGCCTTACCAGAACCAAACTGAAAGTATTAAAGCTCTGCAGGGAGCAGGAATCCACCTAACAACAGGCTATACCACTAAAGTCAAAGCAACCCTCTCCTAACATAGCCAAACGTAACATAACCAAACGTAATCTAGCTCAAGCTGACGTGACGAGACCGCAGTTGCTGTCCTCCCCAGAGCCAAGCAGGGCATATTAAAGCACAGTAGAGCGTAGAAATCCAACGAATAACAGTGTACACCACAAAAGTTGAAGCAATCCTGACAAAACTTAAACTAACGCAACCTGACCGAACGTACCCTGACTCAAACAAACGTGCCGAGACCGCCATTGTTGCCTTCTCCAGAGCCAAGATGGACATACTAGAACATAGCGGAGTGCAGAACTCCATCGAATAGCGGTGTACAGCTTAATAGTTAAGGCTATCCTGACCAAACATAGCCCGACCCAGCATAACCGAACGTAACCTGACACATCATAAAGAGCCGTGACCACTATTGCTTGCCTTGCCAGGTCTTAATAGTTAAGGCTATCCTGACCAAACATAGCCCGACCCAACATAACCGAACGTAACCTGACACATCATAAAGAGCCGTGACCACTATTGCTTGCCTTGCCAGAGACAAGCTGAA
>NW_016913143.1:0-11698 GCF_001483705.2 Eufriesea mexicana | reverse complement strand
TGACCCACCATAACGGGCCGAGACCGTCATCGCTGGCCTTGCCAGAGCCATGCTGAAAATATTAGAGCACTGAAGGGCGCAGAAGTCCACCTAATTGCAGACTATGGCACTAAATTCCTAGCTACCCTCTCCTAACCTAAAGAGTCGTAACATATCCAAACGAAATCTAGCATAGACTAACGTACGTGACCACTATTACAGGCATCCCCAGATCCAAGCAGTACATATTAGAGCACAATAGAGCGCAGAAATACACCGAATAGCAGCGTACAGCAGAAAAGTTTATGCCATCCTGACTTAGCATTGCCTAACCCATCCGAACCGCGTGTAACTTGACTCAACATTACCTGTCGAGACCTCTATTGCTGGCATTCCCAGAGACAAGCTGAAAACTTTAAAGCACTGTAGGGAGCAGGAATCAATCAAACAGCAGGCTATAGCACTGAGTCGAAGCTATCCTCTCGTAACCTAACCAAGCGTAACGTAACAAAACGTTGCCTAACTCAATCTAACGTACCGCGATCACTATTCATGGCCTACCCACACTCAAGCGGAACGCATTAGTGGAAAGTGGAATGCAGAAATCCTTATAATCGTAGTGTGTATCCGAAAAATCAAAGCCACCCGAGCCTAACACAAACCCAAATAACATAGACAATCACAGCCTAACTCAGCCTAACGTGCCAAGAGCGCAATTGCTGCCCTCCCCAGAGCCCAGCAGGACATACTGGAGCACAGTAGGTAGCAGGAATCCACCGAATAGCAGTGTACAGCTCAAAAGCTAAGGCGGTCCTAAGCAAACATAGACTAACCCAAAATAAGCGAACGTAACGTGACACAACGTATCGTGCAGAAACCGCTATTGCTGTCCTTCCCAGAGCCAAGCTGAAAATATTAGAGCCCTGTAGGGCGCAGAGACCCACCTATTAGCAGAGTATAATGCAAAGTCGGAGATATCCTCTCCTAACATAACCAACCGTATCATATTCAAACGTAACATGTCTCAACCTAACGTGCCGCGACCACTATTGCTGGCCACCACAGAGCCAAGCAGAACGCATTACTGGAGAGCAGAACGCAAAAATCCATAGAACAGTAATCCATAGAACAGAAGTGCATATCGTAAAAGTCACATCAACCCAAACCAACAGAACATAACGGAGCATAGACTACACAACCTACCTTGCCGAGGCCGCCACTGCTGCCCTCATCAGTGCCAAGCTGGACATACTAGAGCAGAGTAGATCGCAGAAATTCACCGAACAGCAGTGTAGAAGGCAGAAGTTAAAACTATCCTAACCAATCTTTGCGTAACTCATCCTAACCAAACGTAACCTGACTAAACGTAACGTGCCGAGAGCACTATTTCTGGCCATCCCATAGCCGGGCCGATAATACTAGAGAACTGTAGGGCGCAGAGATCGACCTAGTAGCGTACTATAGCATTAAAGCAAATGCTATCCTCCCCTAACCTTGCCAATTGTAAAATTGCCAAATGTAACCTATCTGAACCTAACGTGGCGCCAGCGCTGTTGCCGGCCTCCGAAGAGCCAAGCAGAACACACTAGTGGAGAGTACAAAGCAGAAATCCGTTGAATCACAGTGTATATCGGAAAAGTCAAAGTCACCCAAACCTAACACAAACCAACATAACTCAGGGAAACATAGCTTAACCCAGCCTAACTTGGCGAGACCGCAATTGCTGCCCTCCCCAGCGCAGAGCATGACAAACTGGAGCGCAGTAGAGAACAGAAAACCGCGGAATAGCAGTGCAGAGCACAAAAGATAAAGCTACCCTAACGAAGCTTAGCCTTGCCCAACATAACCGGACCAAAGCTGATTAAACATAACGTGCCGAGACAACTATTGCTGGCCATCCCTGAGCCAGGCTGAGAACATTAGAGCACTGTATGGCGCAGAAATCCACCTAAGAGCGGACTATAGCACAGAAGTTAATGCTGCCACTCCTAACCAAACCAATCAAAACGTAACCGTACACAACGTAGGTCAAACGAACATGCCGCGCCCACTATTCCTGGCCTCCCCAGAGCGAAGCAGGACACGCTAGTGGAGTGCAGAACGCAGAAATCCATATGGTCGCTTTATATATCAGAAAGGACATAGCAACCCAAACAAACGCAACTTAACGAAACATAGCCTAACACAAACTAACGCGCCGCGGCCGCAATTGCTCGCCTCCACAGAGTCGAACCGAATATGCTAGTGCGCAGCAGAGCGCAGAAATCGTCCGCATTGCAGTGTACAGCACAAAAGTCAAACATGTCATGACATAACTTGACCAAACCTAACCTACTAAAACGTAGAGTAACCCAACATAACGTGACGAGGACAATATCGCTGGCCTGTCCATACCAAGCACGGCATATTAGGGCACATCAGGGCGCAGGTATCCATCGAATATCGGTATATAGCACAGAAAACAAAGTAGCCCATCCCAACCTAACCAAACGTAACACAAGCAGACATAGCTAAACTCAATCTGATACGCTGAGACCACTACGGCTGGCCTGCACGGAGAGAAGCAGAATGCGCTAGAGTACAGTAGTGCGCAGAAATCAACCGCGTTGCAGCGAGTAGCACAAAGGTCGAAGGTATCATATCGTAATCTGACCTAACCAAACCTAACCAAGCGTAGCATGGCTCACCGCTTCGTGCAGCGACCACTGCTACTGGCCACCACATAGCAAAGCAGGATGTAATAGAGCAAGGTAGATTATCGATATACACAGAATAACAGTGTGTAGCGCGAACATAGGAGCTATACAAGCTAAAGGAAACCTAACCTAACCCAACCTATCGTAACATAACTCAACCTAACCTGTCGCGACCACAATTTGTCGCTTCGCCACGGTCAATCAGAGTGTAGCAGAGCAATGTAGAGCGTAGAAATCAACCGAACAGCATTGTATAACACAAGAGTCGGAGATATCCTAACTTAACCTCACATAACCTAACCTAATGGAACGTAGAATAGCTGAACACATCGCGCGGCCTCTACTACTTCTGGCCACTCCAGTGCCAAGCATAGTGTAGTAGAGTAGAATATCTCACAGATATCCGCCTGAGAGCAGTGCATAGCATGAAAGTCAAAGGTATCCTAACCGAAATAAACCTCACATAAAGTAATCAAGCTTAACCTAACTAAACTATAATTTCTGGCCTCCACAGATCCATGCAGAGCATATTAGAGCACATTAGAGCGCAGAAATCGACGGAATAGCGGTGTATAGCGCAAAGGTCAAAGTAGCCTATCCTAACCTAGCCAAACGTAACATAAACAGACGTAACAGAGCTGAAACTAACATGGCGAGACCACTATTGCTGTCCTCCGCAAAGACAAGCAGAATGTACTTGAGCACCAACTTATCCCAACCTAACGTAACCAAACGTAACCTAACTCAACCTGACGTGACTCTATCACTACTGCTCGCCTTCCCAGAGCCGAGCAAGGCGTAGGACGGCAATGTAGAGCGGGGGAATGCACCGAATAGCAGTTTATTGCACAAAAGTGCGAGGTATCCTAACCGAGCCTTGCTGACATAAGCAAACGAACATAACCTTACTCAACCTAACGCGCCGACACCACTATTGCTGGCTAACAAGGAACCAAGTGGAGCATATTAGAGCACATTAGAGAACAGAAGCCAGACGAACAGCGGTGAAGCGGTAAGGCATAGAAGTCGCAGTAGAACATCCTAACCTAGCCAAACGAAATATACCAAAACGTAACATATCCAAACGTAACCTAACTCAACCAAACGTGACGAGACCTCTAGTGCTGACCTCAACAGGGACAAGCCGAGTACACTAGAGCACAGTAGTGCGTGGTAATCCACCGCATTGCAGTGAATACCACAGAAGTCGAAGGTATCCTGACATAATCTGACGTAAGCAAACCTAATCAAACGTAGCGTAACTAAAAAGAGCGTGCCGCGACCACCATTGCTGGCCTCGACAGTACCAAGCATAATATAGTAGAGCGCGGTGGGTCGCAGGAGTACTCCGAAAAGCAGTGTACAGTAAGATAGTCAAAGATAACCAGAACGAGCTTGACATAACGTAACCTAACCAAGCGTGACATGAATTAACCTAACGTGCCGAGACTACTATTGCTGGCCTCGCCATGGCCATGCAGAACATATTGGAATGCAGTAGAGCGCAGAAATCCGCAGCATTGGAGTGAATCGCACAAAGCCATAGATATCCTAGCATAACTTGACCTAACCTATCCTAACGGAACGCAGCATAACTCAACATAACGTTCAGCGACCACTGCTCCTGGCCGGGCCATAGCCCTGGAGAATGCAGTAGAGCAGAGTAGATGACAGAAATACACTGGATAACAGTCAATAGCACGAAGGTCAAAGCTATCCCAAACATGGTTAGCCTAACCTAACCAAACCGAACGTAACCGAACTTAAACATCCGTGCTGCGACCGCTATTGCTCGCCTCCCCGGAATCGAGCAGGGTATAGTAGAGTAATGTAGAGCGCTGAAATCCAACGAATAGCACTGTACGTTGCAAAAGTTGAGGATACCCTAACACAACCTGGCTTAACCTAACCTAACCAGACGAAACATTGCTCAACCTAACCAGCCGAGATCACCATTGCTGGCCCCCCGCAGGGCCAAGCAGAAAATAAAAGAACGCAGTAGAGCGCAGAAACCCGCGGATAGCGGAGTAGAGCACAAGAGCCTAGAATATCCTATCCTTACCTCACCAAAAGGAACTGGACCGAACGTAGCGTAGCACAACTCAACGTCCGAGACTGCTATTGCTGGTCACCCCAGAGGCAAGCAGAACATACTAGATCACACTGAATTGCAGAAGACCGCCGAAAAGCTGTGTATAGCACAAAAGTCAAACATACCCTGAGCAAACCTGGCCCAACCTAATCTATCCAACCGTGGCGTAACCCGACATAACGTGACGAGACCAATATTGCTGGCCTCCGACAGCCCAGCATAGCATATTAGCACGCATTAGAGTGCAGAAATCCACCGAATATCAGGGAGTAGCACAAAAGTCAAGGTAGCCTTTCCTAACCTAGCCAAACGTAACATACCCAAACGTAACCTAACTCAACCGAACATGGCGAGACAGCTATTGCTGACCTACACAGGGACAAGCAGATTGTACTAGAGCAGAGTAGTTCGCATAAACCCCACGCACTGCAGGGAGTAGCACAAATGTCGAAGGTACCCTAACATAACCTGACCTAACCTAACCTAACCAAACGTAGCGTAACTCAAAGGGGCGTGCCGCGACCACAGCTGCCGGAATCCACAGAGCCAACCAGAATGCAGCGGAGCACAGTACATCACATGGACCCGCCGGATAATGGTTTACAGCACGAAAGTATACGCCATCCTTTCCAAACATAACTTAACTTGACCTAATCGAACGTAACGCAACTCAACATGAAGTGCGGAGACCACTATTGCTGGCCTGGCCAGAGCGATGCAGAACGTTCTAGAGCGGAGTAGAGCGCAAAAGCCTTATGCAACCTAGCAGCCTGTAGCAACCTACAGCAACCTGTCCTAACCTAACCTAACCAAACTCAATATAACGTCCCGCGACCACAGCTCCTGGCCTTCCCATAGACTGGCAGAATATTTTAGAGCACGGTAGAGCACAAAAGTCCACCTAATATCAGTGTACGTCACGAAAGTCAGAGCTACCCAAAGCAAACTTAGCCTTACCTTCCAAAGCCAAACGTGACCTAACCCAACGTAATGTGCCGCGGCCGCTATTACTCGCCTCCCCAGAGTAGAGCAGAGTATAGTGGAGCAATGTAGAGCGCAGAAATGCACCGAAAAGCAGTGTATAGCACAAGAGTCGAGGAAACACTAACCTAACCTTGCATAAGCTAACCTGAACAAACGTAGCATAACTCAATATAACGTGCCCCGGACGCTATTGGCGGCCTTGGTAGAGAAAAGCAGATCACATGAGAGGACATTAGAGCGCAGGAATCCACCGAATATCAGTGTATAGCATAAAGGTCGAAGTAGCCTGTCCTGATTTAGCCTAACGTAACATGACCAAACGTATCATATCAAAACCAAACAGTACGCGACCACCATTGCTGGTCTCCACAGAGACAAGCCGAATGTACAAGGTAGCCGTTGTGCGCAGAAATCCTCAGCATAGTTGTGAATAGACAAAGGTGAAAGGTATACTAACATAACCCAACCTAACCAAACGTAGCATCACTCAAGGTAACGTGCAGCGGTCACTGCTCCTGGCATCCCCGTAGCCTGGCAGAATGTAGTAGAGCACAGTGGATCATAGAAATCCACCACATTGCAGTGTATAGCGCAAGAGTCGAACGTACGCTGACATAACCTGACCATACTTAACCTACCCAAACGTATTGTAACTAAGGATGAAGTGCCGAGATCTCTATCGCAGATTCCTCAGAGCCATGCCGTGTATACCAGAGTAAAGTAGAGCTCAGAAATCCGCGAAGAGCTGTGTACAGCACAAAAGTATGAAATATCATATTCTAACCTCACCAAATGTAACAAAACCGAACGTAGCATAGCTCAACCTGACGTGCCGCGGCCACTATTGTTCTCCTCCCCACAGTGGAGCAGAGCATAGTAGAGTAATGTAGATCGCAAGAATCCGCCAAGTAGCAGTATATAGCACAAAAGTCGAAGAAATCCTGACCGAGACTTCCTAACCTATCGTGACGAAACGTAACCGCTCTGATTCGCACGTGCAGGGAACACTATTACCGGCTACTACAGAGCCCAGCGGAGCATATTAGAGCTGATTAGAGCGCAGTAATCCACGGAATAGCAGTGTATAGCAAAAAAGTCAAAGCACCACATCCTAACATTGCCAAACGTGATATATCCAAACGTTGTCGAACAGAACCTAACATTACGAGACCACTATTGCTGGCATCGACCGGAACATGCAGAATATACTAGAGCACAGTGGAGCGCAGGAGGCCACCGCATTGCAGTGAGCGTCACAAAAGCATAAGATGCCATAACCGAACGTGATGTAATCTAACCAAAGCAAACGCAGCCTAACCCAAAATGACGGGCCGCGACCACTGCTCCTGGCCTCCCCGAGCGAAGCAGAATGTAGTAGAGCGCTTTAGATCACAGAAATCCGCCGTAAAGCAGTGCAAAGCACAAGTGACATGATAACCCATTCTGTACTATCCAAATGTGACATACCCAAACTCATCATAGCTGAACCTAACATCACGAGTCGACTATTGCTGGCATCCACAGGGACAAGCAGAATTTACTAGGCCACAGTAGTGCGCAGAAACCCAACGCACTGCAGCAAATACCACGCAAGGCGGAGATAACCGCCTAACCTAACCTGACATAACCTGACACAACCTAGCGTAGCATAGCTCGGGCAACGTGCCGTGACCGCTGCTCCTCGCTTCCCCAGAGCAGAGCAGAATGCTGTAGAACACAGTAAATCATAGAAACCAAACGAATAACAGTGTATAGGACGAAGGTCGTAGTGATACTAATGAAACACAGCCTAACATAACCAAACAAATCGTAACATAGCGCTATATAACGTGCTACTCCCACAATTGCTCGCTTCCCCAATGTCGACTAGAGTATACTAGGGCAATGTAGGGAGTAGAAATTCACCGAGTGGCAGTGTATAGCACAAAAGTCGAAGATACCACTAACCAAACCTGACCTAAGCTAACCTAACCAAACGCAGCATATCTCAATATAGCGTGCCGCGACCCCTTTTCCTGGCCCTCCCTGAGCCATGCAGAGTGTAGCAGAGCACAGTAGATCATAGAAACACACCGAACAGCGGTGCATGGTACGAAAGTCAGAGCAACCATAACCGAAATTTAGCTAACCTAACCCATCCAAACGTAACATAACTCAAAGTGAAGTGCCACGAACACTATTGCACGCCTCCCATGAGCTGAGCAGAGTATAGCACAGCAATGTAGAGCGCAGAAATCCACCGAACAGCTGTTTGTAGCACATGTGTCGAATATGTCGTAAGAAGGCCTTCCTAACCTACCCTAACAAAACGTGTCATAATTCAATGTAACGTGCCGAGACCACTATTAATGACAACCCCAGAAACAAGAAGAACATACTAGAGCGCAGTAGAGCGCAGAAATCCAGCGAATAGCAGCCAATGACACAAAAGTCTCAGCTACTCTGTCCTAAAATAGACAGAATTGTCATATGCGAACGTAACCACACTAAAACTAACGTGACGTGACCGCTATTGCTCGCCCCCGCAGAGTCGAAAATAGTATAGTATAGCAGTGCAGAGCGCAGAAACCCACCGAATATCAGTGAATGTAACAAAATTAGAGGACACCATAACCCAACCTGGCCTGACCTAGCCTAACCGAACGTAGCATAACTGAACGCAATGAGCCGCGATCACTATTTGTGGCCTACCAATGGACTAGCAGGATATAGTAGGGCACATTGCAGCGCAGAAATTCTCGGAATAATAGTGTTTAGCACAAAAGTCTATGTTAACATGACAGAGCTTAGCCTAACCTGATCCAACGAAACGTAGCCAAACACAAGCTAACGTGACGGGTCTACAATTACTGACCGCCACAGGGCCAAGCAGAACATATTACAGCACAGTAGAGCGCAGAAGTCCATCGACTAGCAGCCTGTGGCACGAAAGTCTAAGCTATTTTATCCTAACATAACCAAACGCCGCTAAACGCAAACGAACTTTCCGAGACCACTACTGCTGGTATGCCCAGAGACAAGCAGGAAGTACTAGAGCACAGTAGATCACAGAAATCCACCGAATTGCAGTGTAAATCAAAGGGTCAATGTAGCATATCCTAACCTAGCCAAACGTGACGTGACCAAACGTAACGTAACACAACCTAACATGACGAGACAAACATTGCTGACATCCACAGGGACAAGTACAGCGTACTAGAGCACAGCAGTTCGCAGAAACTCCCCGCAAGGCAGTGAATAGCACATAAGTCGAAGATATCCTATCATAACCCGACCTAGCCTAACCTAACTAAGCGTAGCGTAACTCTAGAGAGCGTGCCGCGACCACTGCTGCCGGACTACACAGAGCCAAGCAGAATATAGTAGAGAACCGTGGATCACAGGAACCCGCCGTATAATAGTGTATAGCACGAAAGTCGACGCCACCCTAGCCAAACATAAGCTAACATAGCCCAAACACACGTAACATAACTCAATGTAACGTGGCGCGGCTACTCCTGGCCTCCCCGGTTTCAAGCAGAACAATGTAGAGCTACTCGTGTGCAGAAATGCTCCGAATGAGAGTGTATAGCACGAAAGTCCATTATAACCTGTCCGAGCTTGACACAACCTAACCTATTCAAACATGACGTAACTCAACCTTACGTGCCGATATCACTATCGCATGATTACCCAGAGCAAACCAGAAAATATTAGGGCCGAGTAGAACACGGAGATCCACGTATAGCAGTGTATAGCGCAAAAGTCTAAGCTGCCCTATCGTATGCTGACCAAACGTAGCATAACCGAACGCAACATAGCTCAGCCTAACGCGCCGAGAATAAAATTGCTGCCCTCCCCAGGGTCAAGCAGCGCATGTTAGAGGAGAGTCGAGCGCAGAAATTCGTGCAATCCCAGTGCATAGCACAATAGTTTAAGCTAGCCTATCCTAACATGACCATACTTAACACCACCGATCGCAGCCTAACTCAATCTAACGTGCCGAGACCACTTTTGCTTGCCTCCACAGAACCAAGCAGAGTATACTAGAGCAGAGCAGAGCGCAGTAATAGACCTCATTGCAGTATATCGTATAAAAGTGGAAGATATCCTAACTTAACCTGTGCTGATCTAACCTAACCGTACGTAACTTAACACAACATGAGGTGCCGAGACTAATACTGCTGGCATTCCCACATCCAAGCTGAACATACTAGAGTCCTATAGAGTGCTGTAACCCTCAGAATAGCACTGTATAGCAAAAAGACAGTGCTATCCTGTCCTATCGTATTCAAACCTAATATAAGCTAACGCAGCATAACCAACCCTAACGTATAGGTACTGCTCCTGCTGGCCTACCCAGAGCAAATAAGAACATATTAGATCACATCAGAGCGCAGAAATCCAAAGAATAGCAGTGTATAGCAGAAAAGTTGAAGCTGTCCCAGCCAATCCTGTCCAAACGTAACAATGCCGATCGTATCTTAGCTAAACCTAACTTGCCTAGACCACTATTGCTGACTTCCCCAGTGCCAAGCAGAACATGCTGGAGCGCTGTAAAGCGCCGGAATCCACCTAACAGCATTGTATAGCGCAAAGGCCAAAGCCATCATAGCCAAACATAACCCAATCTAGCCTAACCAAACGTAACCTAACAAAACCTAACGTGCAGCGGCCATTATTGCTTGCCTCCCCAGAAGCAAGCAGTATATACCAGAGCACTACTATTCGATGGAATACTGCGCGCTACTCGGCTCCAATGCATTCTGCTTGGCTCCGTTCATTGGAGCAATAGCGGTCCCAGCACGTTGGGATGTCTTATTTCGCGTACGGTTACGCTACCTTAGATAAGGTCAGGACGGGATAGTCCTCACTCTTGTGCTATACACTGATTTTGCTTGTGTTTCTATGATCCACTGTGCTCCGATATGCTTCGCTTTGCTCTGCGTATGCCGGAAATGGTGGTCGAGACACGTTGGTTTGAGTTAGGTTACGTTCGGTTAGGTTACGTTTGTTTGGGTTAGATTTGGATTGCTCTGACTTTTCTGCCATTCACTGAGATTTTATGCACTCCTACGCTCTACTCTCCTATAGTATGTTCTGTATGGCTATGTTGAAGCCAGCAAAAATGTTCTCGGCACGTTACGTTTAGGTAGGTTACGTTCGGTTACGTTACGTTTGGCAATGTTAGGACAGGGTAGCCTTGACTTTCGCGTTATACTGCTACTCGGTTGATTTCAGCATCCAGCTGTGCTCTTGCATACACCGCTTGGCCTTGGGGTGGCCAGCAATGTTGGTCTCGTCAAGTTAAGTGGATTCGTGCTACTCTTGCTTATGTTACGTTTGGTCAGATAAGGATAGGACAGCCTTGACTTTCGCGCTATACGCTGTTATTTGGTGGATACCTGCCCTCCACTGTGCTCTAATATATTCTGCTAGACCCTGTTCAGGCCAGCAGTTGTGGTCTCGGCACGTTAAGTTGAGCTACGTTACGTTCGGCTATGTTACGTTTGGTTACGTTACGCTTGGCTATGTTATGACAGCATACTTCTGACTTTTGTGCTGCACAGTGCTATTCGGCGGTTATCTGCGCCCTTCTGTGCTCTATTATGTTCGGCCTTTCTATGGCGAGGAGAGCAATAATGGTCTCGTCACGTTAGGTTCAGCTACGTTACATTTGGCTATGTTACGTGTGGTTAGATTAGGATCGGAGAGCTCTGACTTTTGTGCAATACGCTGTTATTCGTTGAAATTTCTGCCCTCTCAATTGCTCTACTATACTCTGCTCGCCTCTGGGAAGACCAGCAATAGCGGCCGTGGCACGTTCGGTTGTGTTAGGTTACGTTTGCATAGGTTAAGTTTATTTGGCTTATGTTTGGATATATTTGACTTTTCTGCTATTCAGTGCTATCCTATGGATTGCTGTGCTCTTGTTTCCTCTATTATTTTCTGCTTGGCCCTCGGGAGG
>NW_016913142.1:0-655 GCF_001483705.2 Eufriesea mexicana | reverse complement strand
CCCTAACGTACCCGACCACAATCGGTAGCCCCTCCAGAGCCAGGCATGGCATATTAGATGAGATTGCAGGAATCCATAGAATAGCAGTGTATAGCAGAAGAGTCAAAGGCACACTAGCCTAACCCAAACTAACCTGAAGCTCCCGAACGGAGCACAACTCAACATAACTTGCCGCGAACGCTATTGCTGGTGTCCTCACAAACATGCAGAATATGATAGGGCGCAGTGGAGCGCAGAAATCCAGAGGATAGTTGCGCGCAGCCCATAAGTCTAAGATATCCTAACCTAACACAACGAAACCGAACATAAACAAACGTAACCTACCTAAACCTAACGTGCCGCGACCAGTATTTCTGTCATCACTGGGGTCAAGCGGAACATATTAGAGAGAAGCAGAGCGCAGAAAAACATAAATAGCAGTGTATAGCAGAAAAGTCAAGGCCACCGTAGCCTAACACAAAATATTCTAAACCACCCGAACGTAACATAACTCAACGTACTGTGCCGTGACCACCATTGCTGGCATAAATATTCTAAACCATCCGAACGTAACATAACTCAACGTATTGTGCCGTGACCACCATTGCTGGCGTCCCAAGAGACATGGCTTACATATTAGAGGAGGGTAGATCGCAGATATCGATATATTATCGGC
>NW_016913141.1:1035-1380 GCF_001483705.2 Eufriesea mexicana | reverse complement strand
TTTCCAGCCAGATTCTATAGCATTTCAATGGTTATAGCACGCCAGTAGGGTCTTTCCTCCTTAGATATGCAAGAAAGTTAGGACATCGCGATATTAGTCGAAAATGTCAATAAAATTCAATTTTCCGACCAGATTCTATAGCAGTGCCAAGGCTTTCGCACGCCAATAGTATCCTTTCTCATTATTTATGCGGGACAGGTAGCTCACTACGATATCAGTCGAAAATGTCCATAAAATCAAGCTACCCTGTTAGACTCTGTAGCATCGCAATGACTATAGCGCGCCAGTAGAATCTTTCCTCCTTACATATCGAAGAAAGATGGGTCACCAGAATATTAGTCGAAA
>NW_016913141.1:0-1001 GCF_001483705.2 Eufriesea mexicana | reverse complement strand
AATGCAAAGACTATATTACGCCAGTAGAATCTTTCCACCTTATTTATGCAAGAAAGTTAGCTCACCTCGATATTAGACGAAAATGTCAATAAAATCGAATTTTGCACGCAGATTATATAGAATTGCAATGGCTATAGCATGCCTATAGTATCTTTCCTCCTTATTTACACAAGTGGGTTTGCTCAACACGATATTAGTCGAAAATGTCAATAAAAATGTATTTCCAATCCAGACTCGATAGCATTGTAACGGCTATAGCGCGCCAATAGTATCTTTCCTCCATATTTATGCAAGAAAGGTAGCTCACCACGATATTAGTCGAAAATGTCAGAAAAAATGTATTTTCCAACCAGATTCTATAGCATTGCGATGGCTACAGCACGCCACTAGTATCTTTCCTCCTTATTTATGCACGAAAGTTAGCCCACAAGCATATTAGTCGAAAACGTCAATAATATTGAATTTTCCAGCCAGATTTCATAGCATTGCAATAGCTACACTACTCCAGTAGAATCTTTCCTCCTTATATATGCGAGGAAGCAAGGTCACCACGATATTAGTCGAAAATGTCAATAAAATTGAATTTTCCAGCCAGACTCTATTGCATTGCGACCGCAACAGCGCGCCAATATAGTCTTTCTTACTTATTTATGCATGAAAGCTTTCTCACCACGATATTAGTCGAAAAAGTCAATAAAATTGTATTGTCCAGCAAGTTTCTATAACTTTGCAATGGCTATGGCGCGCCAATACAATCCTTCCTCATTATTTTTGCAAGGAAGTTGGCTCACCACGATATTAGTTGAAAATGGCAATAAAATTGAATTTTCCAGCCAGTTTCTATTGCATTGCGATGGCTATAGCACGTCAGTAGAATCTTTCCCCCTTATATATCCAACATAGCTAGGTCACCACGATATTAGTCGAAAACGTAAATGAAATTGAATTTTCCAGCCAGACTCTATAGCATTGCAATGGCTATAGTCCGCCAATAGAGCCTT
>NW_016913140.1:636-1306 GCF_001483705.2 Eufriesea mexicana | reverse complement strand
TGCCTTTCTTGCATAAATAAGGGGGAAGATTCTACTGGCGTGCTATAGCCATTGCAATGATATAGAATGTGCCTGGCAGATTCCATTTTATTGACATTTTCGACAAATATCGTTGTGAGCAAGCTTTCTTACATAAACAAGGAAGTAAGCTTATACTGTCAAGCTATAACCAATGCAATGTTATAGAATCTGGCCGGAAAACTCAATTTTATTGACATTTTCGAATAATATTGTGGTGCGCTACCGTTCTGCATAAATAAATAGGAAATATTCTTTTGGCGTGCTATAACCATTGCAATGATATGGAATGTTGTGCCTGAAAAATTCAATTTCATTGACATTTTTGACCAATAACGTGGAGAGCTAACTTTCATGCATAAATAAGGAGGAAAGATACTATTTGCGCGCAATAGCCATTGCTATGCTCTGGAATCTGTCTGGAAGGTTCAATTTTATTGACAGTTTCGACTAATATCGTGGTGAGCTAGCTTCCTTGCATACTTAAGGAGGAAAGATTCTATTGGCCTGCTATAGGCATTGCAATGCTATAGAAGCTGGATGGAAAATTCAATTTTATTGACATTTTCGACTAATACCGTGGTGAGCTAACTTCCTTGCATACGTAAGGAGGAAAAATACTTTTGGAGTGCTATAGCCACTTCAATGCAGA
>NW_016913140.1:340-548 GCF_001483705.2 Eufriesea mexicana | reverse complement strand
GATCATTTTGGCGTACTATAGCCATTGCAATGCACAAGAATCTGTCTCGAAAATTTAATTTTATTGACATTTTTGACTAATATCGTGGTGAGCTGCCATTCTTGCATAAATAAGGGGGAAAATTCTACTGGCGTGCTCTAGCCATTGCAATGATATAGAATGTTCCTGGCAGTTTCAATTTTATTGACATTCTTGACTAATATCGTGG
>NW_016913140.1:0-261 GCF_001483705.2 Eufriesea mexicana | reverse complement strand
AGAATCTTGCTGGAAAATTCAATTTTACTGACATTTTTGACTAATTTCGCGGTGCGCCAACTTCCTTGCATAAGTAAGGAGGAAAGAAACTTCTTGCGTGCAATAGCCATTGCAATGCTGCAGAATCGGGCTGGAAAGTTCAATTTTATTGACATTTTCGGCTAATATCGTGGTGAGCTAGCTTCCTTCCATAAGTGTGGAGGAAGGATCATTTTGGCGTACTATAGCCATTGCAATGCTGTAGAATCTGGCCCGAAAGTT
>NW_016913139.1:0-205 GCF_001483705.2 Eufriesea mexicana | reverse complement strand
GCAATCCTAGCCAAACATAACAGAACCTGCCCCAAACCAAACGCGACGTATCCAAACCTAACGGAGCACAATTCCTGATGCAAATGTCCATAGAGTAGCAGTGTGTAGCACAAAAGTCAAAGCCATCCTAACCTAACACAGGGTAACCAAACTTTGCCAAACGTAATCTAGCCCAAACTTACGTGCTGCGACCGCTATTGCTGGC
>NW_016913138.1:0-1474 GCF_001483705.2 Eufriesea mexicana | reverse complement strand
GCGTGCGGATACTACTCTTGCTGACCTCCACAGACCCAAGCAGAAAGTATGTGAACAAAGTAGGCCGCATTATTCCGCGGAGAGTTGTGTATAGCACAAAATTACAAACGATACTGCCTTAACGTACCAAAGTTAACATAGCCGAACGTAGCATAGCACAACCTATTGCGCCGAGAACACCATTGCTGGCCTCCGGAGAGCCAAGCGGAATATACCACAGCACAGCAGAGCGCAGAAATTCCTCGCAATACGGTCAATAGCACTAAAGCCGTACATACCCTATCCTAACCTGACATAGCTTAACGTAAGAAAACGCAGCGTAACCCATCATGACGTGCCGCGACAACTGCTCCTGGCCTCCCCGGAACAAAGCAGAATGTAGCAGAATAGCACAAAAGACGTAGATACCCTAGCATAACATGACCTAACATAACCTAACCTAACCTAGCATAACCCAGCATTACGTGCGGTAGCCGCTGCTGCTGGCAACCCTGGATTCAAGCAGCAGATGGTAAAGCACTGTAGGTCACAGTAATCCTCCGAAATGACGTGTGCAGCACGAAAGTCAAAGTCATTCTATCCGAACTTAACCTAACCAAACCAAACGAAACATACCTGCCTCGACCTAACGCGCGACGACCTCTATTGCTTGCCTCTCCGTATTCGAGCGGAGTATAGTCGAGCAATGTAGAGCGCTCGCAACATCCGAAATGCAGTGCACAGCACGAAAGTCTAAGAAATCCTAACCAATCATTCCTAACCTAACCCAACGAAACGTAACTTAAGTGAAGCTGAAGTAACGGTTGATATCAGAGCACAGTAGATACTAGGATTCCGCCGAATGGCAGCGTATGCCACAAAAGTCCAAGCTGTTCTATCCTAACGTAACCAAACGTAACATAAGCAAACGTAGCATAGCTCAACCTAACGAGCAGAGACCACTATAGCTTTCCTCTCCAGACCCAAGCAGAATTTACTAGAGCAGACTAGAGCGCCGAAATCCCCCGAACAGCAGAGAATAGCACGGAAGACCATGTAGAGTATCCTAATCAAGCCAAACGCAGCATATCCAACCGAATCATAGCTCAACCTAACATGGCCAGACCACTATTGCCGACATCCACAGAGCCAAGCAGAATGTGCTAGCGCACAGGAGAGTGCAGAAATGCACCGAATTGCAGTGAATAGCACAAAGGCCGCAGATATCGTAACCCAACCCTTACTACCCTAACCTAACTGAACTCAGCATGAATTAACATGACATGCCGCGACCATTGGTCCTGGCCTCCACAAAGCCAAACGGAATGCAGCACAGCGCGGCAGATCACAGAAACTCAAAGAATAGCAGTGTAAATCGCAAAATTCAAAGCAACATGTCCTAACCTAGCCAAACGTAACATACCCAAACGTAACCTAACTCAACCTATCAACACGAGACAACTATTACTGACCTCTACAGAGACAAGTAGAGTGT
>NW_016913137.1:0-11128 GCF_001483705.2 Eufriesea mexicana | reverse complement strand
CTCATATCCATGCCAGACCTGAAGTGGCCCAAGAGAAATGCGCCAATACGGGTACCTCCCCGGACGATCTCCTCAAGCCTACTAGGATCCTGCGCGGGTTGACTTCCTCCGCTGGTTGGACCGGCTCATTTCTTTGGTATGATGAGGAATGAATTCGCACCCAACATCTGCCGCTATATCCGAAATGGACCAGGTACGGCAAAGCTGCGCATAGGCGCCAAAGAGCTTAAGAAACAATAGTTGTCTAGATGGCTGCAGCCAGTACTGTATATTCACATGCCAATATCTCCAGCCACAATTGATCTATCCTTTGATCATACTTAAATTGCTATTGTATTTAGTGACCTGTGGATGGGTTAATCCATTGGCAATGATGCTATTTATTTATATTTAGCGCATATGTATAACCTGCTGAGCTTTGCAGCACTTTGGTGCTCACTGCAATGGTCCGCTCTGGATATGTTTGGGAAGATAGGGTTTGTAAGGTTAGGTCAGATTAGGATAAGACGTGAGTCTGCTTTACTTGCTGCGATACGACGGTGTTCGTTGCTTTACCATTCGCTGCTATCTTCCGCTGCGTTACGTTTCCCGCGGATATGCTCTACTGTGGTATGATTAGGTGGTGCAACGATGGATAATGTTAGGAATTTAATCTGTGCTATGCGCTGCCACCAGACGTATACGGCTGTTTCACCTGCTGTGCTATGCTCTGCTGTACACAACTGCACTATGCTGTGTTCAACTACGAATGGACTAGGTTTGGTTAATTTGGGTTTTGTATCTGTGCTTTTCGCTGGTATCCTCTGGCATTTGTCGCATTACCGTGCTCTCATGGTATCTGCTTCGTTTACCTGCGTTCTGTTGGTCCCAGCTGCAGTTGGGTTAGGAAAGTATTGTACATGAGGCTAGGTTATACCAGGCTTGGATCGTTTAAGTTAGGTTGGGTTCCGAATCCGCATTTTTCGCGGCTATACAATGTATTCTGCGCTTCACTCATGCCTTCTGCGCTGACCTATGCTCTGCCAGGGTATGGAATGCTTGGATATGTTAAGTTGGCTTATGTTAGGAATTTGTGCTATTGGCTGCTATTCAGTGGTATACGGCGCTTCACTGTGTTCTGTTGCCCTCTGATGCGCTTTCCTGCTATCTGCGTTGCTCTGCTATGGTTGGGATAAGTTAGGTTTTGCTCGGTTGGGTAAAGTTGGGAGTCTGTGCTAACATCTGCTATTCGTTGGTATACGGCGCATTAAGGTACCCTATTGCGTACCGCTCTGCTTTGCTCCGCCTTGTTTAGAATAGGTGGGGAAGAACCTGTAACGTTTGTTTAGATTTCGTTGTGTTAGTTGTGGTTAGGAAGCGTAAGGTTAGGAAACTGTTATATTCTTTGCTTTTCCATTGTATCATTAACGGCACTCTGCTCCGCTGCGCTCTATAGCTGTAGCGTTGCTGTTTGTATCTGTGATGCACGAAGCGGTGCTATTCTATCATAATCGATACTATTCGGCACTTTGAAGTACTCGGCTGCACTCAGCTGAGCTTGCCTGTTCTCGGTTGCCCTCTCCTGCGCTCTGCTGTGCCCTGCTGTGGTTAGTATAAGTTATGTTATATGTGGAACATGAGACAATCGCAGTTGTTCATTAGTATTCGGAGCATTACTTGGCCACGCTGGTATCACTTTCTCCCTCATGCGCCCATCTGCTATCAGCTGCAAACTGCAGAGCCCTGTTCCGTTTGCGGTTTTATCCAATGTGGAGCCGTCCACTGAAGTGCTTTGCCGTGGTAACGGTCCTGCTCGGAGTGGTGCTGTCCTGAGCGGTAGTGTGCTGTGCTGCGCAGCGCTGTGATATTCGGTGCTATTTATTGCCCTGCGTTGCTGTGCTACGTTCTGCAGCGCGCTCCTGTTGTCGTGGAAATGAAGAACTTCATGCACAGGTAAACGGTATTCTCTATTTCCGTTCAGGTGCCCCATCCAAGCAAGATGACGCTTGTGAACGGTGCGAAGAGTAACTGTGTGTAGGAACTCAACGGCTCATTCCGAAGAAGTACCAACCCTGCACAGTACACTTCCTTCTTCTTTTCATGAATGCCAATATACCTGTTAGCGCGTAATGCCAAATTATCACTGCAAATATCGTCTTTGGTTGTGCTTCGAGCTTCTGATACCACGCGCAAGAGGACATGAAGAATGGAAAACGGAGGGCAGAGTTTTTAACATAATTGAGTCAGGAATGGATGCTACCTAATCCAAAGTTCGTACGGAATGTTGATGGCAATTCGCTTAATGCGTAGGTCAAAGGAAATAGCATTAATAGTACTTTTTTAGGTATAGGTGGCGAAATAAATGTAATTGTGTAAAGAAAATGTGGACTTGCATTTAACAAAAGAAGCACAGTACCTCAATCAAGGTACTGCCAACTATTGCAATCGTCGTTAGTTAAGGATATAGCTAATGACAATAGTGTTTTATATGATAATTGACCACATCCATTGCATTAAACAATTGGCAGATTTCAGTCATCCTTGTAGTCAAATTAATTAGTTATTTGATTAAATTAATTCCAATTTCGGCGGACTGTACCTCGTCCGATGTAAAACTTGTGCTGGTGTTCTTCAAGTAGCGTATCCGTAGTACAGTTGAAAATAAGCCATATATCTTTTATATTCCCGTTGTGTGCAAACATGACGTGGTTGGTTTGTTGAATTAGGTGATCACATTAGTTAACGGAACATCCTTAGTGTTAATACGTTATACCTATATAACTCGTTTGTAAAATCCAAAGCACAACAAACGACGAAACTAATCGCTAACATCATCCCACCTTTCAAGCTCAACCCTTTCCACTCCACTACTCCTTAGGAAGTGCACTTCTCTTCCTTGCACTCGATTCTGTATAGAAGGATCGGTAAGCCTCATACCTGATAATCCAGAAAATATGGAGGTGAAAAGTGCGAAAGGGCGGCAGACAGGGGGCGTGCACGTACTTCTCTTTTGATCCGAGCCCCTTTCCTTCTGCCTCACCTTCTAGCCTCCACTTTCCTCGTTCCATTCCTTAAAACCGCTCGCCGTTCCGTTATGCGTTTTTCCTAGAAACCTGATTATATCTCCATCGACTACACAATATCCCCAACACATCAATTCAGTTAATTACTTTGTACTTGATGGACACGTTTTGAACTACATTCTCCATCGCTATCGTGACGCGGGCGTCGAGAAATTAAGACTGATTCGGGCAACTGCATGGCACGTGAAATCTCTATGATGGTCATATTTTGTATTCGTCTCAACGAATGGCTCTATTCCGGGCTGTGGTTGTTAGAACCTTGGGTGGAAGAGGTCTTGAGTTGAGATAGACGTTATCGTACCGTACGCGACGAAATAACAGCACAGCCTGCAGGTTTCTATGGTCCATATGTCGAAATTCTTTCTACGCACGTGTCACGTACGTATTCGCGTAGAGACTTCAATCCTTAGCACCGAAAGCGATCATTAATTACCGTCAACTATTCTTTCTACCAATTCCACCGGTTTATGTGAAGAATCGCTGGAACGTAATACTGAATGGCGAATGTGTCGAAAAGAGACAGAGCAGAGAGGATATGATTTTAAAAAACCTTTCTTAGAATCTTCTATATTTCAATGCGGTGAATACGAATCTAGGAGCAAATACTGCTTGCCATGCCACGTTTATGGAACACATAAATAAAAGGAATTCATCTTTGATAACTTTATAATTATTCTTAAATTGTACTCTGGACATGGTGACAGGACCTTCAAAGTTCTTATCGATTGCTTTGTGTAACGCAAATGTTACCCCGCGAATCAAACTTGTTTATAATAAAAATATTTTTTTTACCTAGATATACCGCTCTGCATTTATTAAAAGAGCACTGAAAATTATGATGTGAACTATCATCTTGTCGCATAGAGTAGCTGCTGCTGTGATATTTCATGAAGAATTTCGACACCCTTTGTATCTACAGTGGAACTTTATGAGTAGATGCAGAGTGCAAATGGTATTGAATTATAGTTGTCATTACTTTCGCTCTATATGGGTACCCTACGATAAATTTCGTCGCATGTTTTGTCTGATATGAATATTTAAAAGTAGATGAATGATTGAATGAAGACAAACTTTGCAGTGTCTATTCCCGCATAAGCGGTATTTTATTTTACCCCAATTTATATGTGCAGAGACCACAGAAAGATGTGGATTTGTAAATATGAAGTAAAAATATTTTCGTGGAATGAAAAGATTTAGTTAACACCGTGGAATGATATTTCTTGTTATTATTAAATATATAAGATGACATAGCCTGCAGTCGAGATGTTCGTGAGGGTGAAGCAGATACCTTAGATTAGACTTGTGTAATATGGTATACAGATTTGTATGAAATTTTGAGGAACATGTAATTCCATTATTTAAGAAAGAAAGTGAGGGAGTGGTTGTATTTTAAATTTAGTAGAACAATGTACTATCCTGCTTTTTTTTAACTACAACAAAATGTTCCTCTAATATCCAAATTAATTCGGAGGTGATAGCTTGAATTCAATCTTAAATTCGCATATCGGTTATATACTACTTAGAAAAAGCATCATTGAGTGCTTTCATTCACAACAGATGTACTTCTTCTCCCTTATATTCTGTTTTCAGTAATTTGTAAACATTGGATTTCACCTTAATTCAACATGCCTGTCCCTTTAACCTGGCTCCGGAGTCGATTGATTTTACAACATATCCTACAACTAATAAATTATACAACGAAATTAGAGCAGCAAACTTTCATTCTATATATACACAAATAAAGAGTGAAAACGATATGTCTTTACTGCAATGAACTTCATAGCAACGACAAATCTGCCATAAAATGGTCGCCCACAGTCACGTGTATTCAAATTCGGCCACGAAATTTTTGGATACGACATAAGCTCGAAGAACAGACCTCTGTCGCACGAATTACGCCAGGTAAAAGGATTGAAAACAATTCTAGTATGAAGAAACAGTCGCCGTGCAGGAATTCGTGCAATGAAATTTTGGCCGTATTTTTCGAGGCGGTGTGGAAGAAATGAGAATGGTACACGTTTGGTCGGTATGGAGGGTGATGAACAAATCCTAATGAAGTATTAGCAACAACCTTTTAGTAGTATGGGCCCTGTTCACAAACGACTGCGCTCATTCCTTCGATTCCCCTGTATGTGTATGCGTGTGAGTGATATTTTTCACCTTTCCGCAATACCGTCCCACCACTTTAGTCCTCGCACTCTCTCCCTCCATTTTTGCAACAAAATGGCCACGGCAGGTACACGTGACGGAGCTTCACCGGAACGAATCACGAGATTCAATGTGCACTTGCATACTCGTGGAAGGATCGAACGTTTCTTCCGTCTTCCTTTAAAAGGATTTTATTCTGCGTAGACGTTAATACGAATATGGTAACGAAGCGCGTGAATGTGCTACTGGTGAATTCAGAAATGTGAAAGGTTAACTTCGTCTTCATTTTGAGTAGTCACTTAAGTAGATATTTTGAGAATATTTAATAGGAAATGTAATTCGATGTCATATTGGAATAAGTATGGTATAAATTGCTTCCATTAGATTATGCATTTTAAGAAATGAAGCTTGATGGACTCAGTATAGTGCTTTTAGCACATACATATGAACATAAAATTCAGAATCATATTCTGGCGACAGGAGGATGAAATGAGGAATAATGTGAAAATTGTAATACTGCTTATTATGCCTCTAAAATCCTTTATTACGTGTTTCCTACGTAAAATAAATTTGCGCAGCCTAGCGTTAATAGTATGATATTACGTATAACACTTCCTAACACCATTGTTGCACTGGGGTAATCTCTGGATTACGGACCACAGAAGTTAGTGCACTCAACAGGTTTAGAAACTAAATTTATCTCAAGCCTTGTGGTTTTAGATGGATTAGTTAGTCACGGTTAGTAGTAATTAAATATAATATCTTCCGCGATTCATATTCTTCACAGAATAAGTAGATAGACCGCTATTTTGTGAAGATAACGCTGGCGACTACTTCGAAAAGGATATAACTATTTTTCGTATGAAGGCGGGAAACAAATTCTAAGTTACAAATTAACACTCGTCCAAATACAATGAATTATACGTATTGAAATTAAAATTGATAGTCGATTTAATGCCCTTATGGATCATTAAACACCTTTTAACAATATTCGGACTTCGATATATATAAATATTAGTGGCGCGTTAAAGACTATAATTATTCTGATTACTAGTGGCATAGGAACGAAAGGTTTAGCTTCCAAATTATGAATTACTCTGCTTTAAATTGAAATTAAGTTGATCCCAAAATTGATGCAGCGAAGATTTGCTAATACCCGTGAAATGAGAATTCGTACTGAACATAGGTAGAAGCATAATCTCCTAAAAATATAGGTCAATCGTTTACATAATCATACCCAATATGTGCAGATCATTTTTTTCGCTGATAGCAATACGACTCACGTGTAAGTGCAGATTGTGTGTAAAGCGTTCGAGCCTGTATTCCATCGAATCAATAGCGTATTCGATATCCAATTATTGCCAGAATTCGTTTAGAACATGCCATCAAGCGCGCACAAATATACTCAAACCAACGAATTCAATGTGTCATTACATTAATTCCTATATACGTAAATATATTAGAAGAAACAATAGCTTTAAAGCATAAAAGGATCAATAAATATCGAATTAAGTATATTTCCTGCAATAACGATTACATCAGTAAATATTAATGTTTCACTAAAGTATTCAGACATAACTTTGAACCTACGTCATCCAAAAATTTCCAATTAATTGACCAAGATATACGTCAAAGTTCTAAACAATTTTCTACCAAAAATGACCAATGAGTTCTTCGTGATATTCGGCAATATTACACGCAAACCTTTATCAAAATTCTCCACTGAGGTCACCAAACGTCTTGTTAAAATCGCAGCTAAACGAAAGAAAACAGGCCCTGGGATGAAGTCCTCCGTGACCAAGAGATCTAGCAAATTCTTACTGGGACCTGTCTGATTACTGTCGACAATGGTGCAATCGGTGGACGTTTTTAGATGTATCTCCGTCCGGAAGCACGTCTATCAAGATACCCCTGACGAGACCGGCTACGTCAATTCGAAGTGGAAACGTCACGGAGCAGTGGAGGGGAAAGGAAGGAAGGAAGAGTATCCTGCGTGTGGTGGCTGCGCGCCGTAAGGGAAAGCTGTATTTATGCCGGTGAACTTCAGATTATTTTGTCCGACACCGTGTCTCTCGTGAGTAACGACGCACTCGGTCAGATATTTCGCTTCATCCAAGTTCCATCCATTTTAAGAATCTTTCCGAGCCGGTACGTCGTGAAAAAGTATAGTCCACGTACCAATGAAGCTCCCGGAGCAGCAACGAGCGTCCAGCGAGGCCTTGCAGACGGACAGATATTACGTGCCCCTGCCGCAAGGCGTAGAAATTAATCATCCCAATTGTTATAGCCGCAGACACATGCTGGGCCAACTACAGTCCTATACCCCAGCAGCGTTTGACTAGGGCTGCTAGAACATCCCATTGACTCCAGAAGTAACAGTGACACGATGGCCATCCTGGAACCCGATGCATGATGAGATTGACGGTGGCTTGAATGAGTGTCGGAGACGAGTCGTGACGATGTCTTACCATTCATGGAATTATCGAGTTGCGGGAGTATGTAGCGTAGGCTTGTCGGCATTTACGGAAGGTCGCGATTATCGGGAGAACAATTATGATGCATCTGGTAAACGAGAGGGATAACAGAAAAAAATATGGAATAGACGTATTCGTTTCGAGTTATGTAACTAACTTTTCTACAAATAACGCGCACGTGAGTCTTGGCCTAGTAGTCTACCTTAAGGCTGCCTATGACAACTTAAATATAAACGAAAGCTTCACTCTCCGTCCAACAATGTCTTCTATCTTCTAACTGGTTGTGTCTTAACGCACGCATTCCTCGTCGTCCAAAGATGCCTTCCAGATAAAATCTTGGGAAACCTGAAAGCTGAGTGGGGAATATGTTAGTTTAAATATAAACCCAAGGGAAAACGTATTAGTTACGCGAAAGGAAATAGAGGCGAGACGAATAGAAACCACCAACGATAAAGGAATGGATGGATTAATCCATCAATGCGACGGAAACAGCTCGTCGATGAAATAAATCTGAATTCAAGATGACAAACCGACGATGAAGTAGCTCAGAAATAGAAATAGGTAGATTCGGAAATAAAACAAGTTAGGGTGTGATATACATGTTGAGAGGACAATGGATATCGACTAGCCAGAATATGTAGGCAATGACCGCCATTCATCTCCTCCGTGACACCAATCCAACCCAGTGCCACGACCAACCACTCCGCCGACGAACTCCTCGAAATCTTGGATGTTACTATACAGAAGTAAAGACGACTACTGAAATCGTGTTCAAACCTGCGAATTCAGAAGGTAAGCATATAAAGCAAGTATGTAGATTAGTCTTGGGAAAGAGCTCACTAGAAAGTGGTACGATGAGACGTATTGAAGAAAACAACGATGTGTGTGTTTGGAAACGAGAATATAAAACCGAAAGAAACTGTATAAAGGTGTATTTACCAAAGCAAACTTGCCCAAATCTGACACTAGGGAAAGTCGCCTAGGTCCCACTGGTTAAGTCGCGGAAGTGCCTGCACCAGACCCCGAGGTACATCGACCGAGATCCACTCGGCAAGGACATGAGATTTTGCGCGGTGCCCCATTTATGTGAGCCTCAATTGGTTTCCGAAATCGGCCTAGGGTTTACGAATTTTACCGATTCCGTTAATAATTGCTTTCTCTCTAAGTCAGTCGATATCTTCTTACCTTTTTCTATTTCTACTGTAAATTTATGGTTCGCCTTACATGCTGTTAGCAATGCAAATTGAGTCTTAACTATAAATACAATAATTTACACAAAACTAATAATACCATTTAAGGGTCTTCTAAATTAAGTTGTCCTCTCGTACACACCGCTGTGTTAAGTCAACCGTACTACTTTTTATATGCATGTCTTTCAGTTTGAGCATATATACCTTACCGTCACATCAATACTGATCTTCATTCTGATATTGCTTCTTGGTGGTTTCTTCTTCAGACGTATGTAAAGAATAATCTATTGTGAGGCAAATTCGCACCATGTAATAAACGTTTTATGAAAATCCAACAATATTTGTATGAATAATGCTCGGAGAGTAATTTCTAATCACTAAAAAGTATTTATAATTATTTGGAAGCAATAGTAACTTTAATTACAGGCATTGATTAACCCGGGATACTCTCACCTGACTTGCAAGACAGGAATGAAAATCCTGCTGTTCTTAATGCTTATTCTTGTATAAATACATTTCTTTCAAATCTGAGGGTGCTGGTGCAACTTGGGTTACGCATTCGTCCTTGATAATGTAAACTCTAAAAGAATAACCAAATGCTCTTCACAGACTTAAAGAGATGTTAAAATATATTGGACAGCGTAACCTAGAGATATATATTCCCTTATCAAGTTCATTTAGCCTGTGATACGAGAAATTCATAACTAAATCAAGTAAGTTACCTTCGTCCTATTCATATTTATCAAAAATTCATGCTCTGAAAAATTTGATATTAACAGTAAACTAAATAATTCATATATTCTTTGACCGAAAATAAAATTTACTGTTTAATGATTAAATAGCTAATGCTATTTTCCAATAGTTAGTTTATAGTAGTTGTAGCTCGGTACCCTCATTATCAATTTTAAATTTTCACAGTTAGTCTTATTTTGAAGTAATAAAGTATTCAAGTGCAAGGGCATTCGGTTCTGACACCACGTTTACCATTTATACCATTTAAATGTGTATACAACTTTAAAATGTATATCAAGGTTTCGAAATAGATATCCTCTCTATTCATAGTCCGCACCCTACCCTATCCGATTTATTTTATTTACCTAAATTGCACAGTCAATATGTAATACATTTAAATATACGTTTCACATATACTTAAACGCGGACAGGGAACCAACTGTCACCTTCCTGTTTTGCTTCAATCTTACACCGCGAGAATTTCCAATTTAACAAAGCCTCTCGTCGTAGATACAACCCAAACCACGCAATACTACTCTCTCGGTGTTCTCCTCTATAAAAGATTGCCTCTCCACATCTTCCCAAAAACTTTTTCGAAAAATATCTCATCTATTCCTCTCACAGGTGCCCTTCCAATATACGTTGTCATATACATACTCAGAGGTGGCTCCATCGCTTATACAGTTCTCATTTCGTAATTTATCCTAGTAACTTAAGCCGTCCGCCATCCACTTGTCCAATGACGTCGCAATAATTCACGAGAAAGAGGAACCTTTTTCCTTGCACATGCATAGCCGGGGCAGTATGGCGGAACGCCCTAGTCGCAACGAGGTCAGGGAACGCGAAGGAGATACTTATCGTTGGGGGTCAAACGTGCGAGTCTGATAAGCCGTATCTTATCTCAGATGGAACAGAACACATTCGGACGAAGTTATTCGTACGCTTTCACGTGCTTTTCGGAAACACGCGCGCTCGAGTTCTGGCCTTTAGCCTGGATTCGAACCTGTACGTCGAGTCCCGTACGCCGATCATGTTTCCCACTCTGATATACCCAATGCGAGTTAAGTGGGACTCGACATCTCTGCATTCTACTGGCGTCGCTATAAAGGGATAAACAATCTGCAGTTCATTACGTGGTTTTCTTCCTTCAGGAGCTGAGGACGAGAGAGCGTCAATCTATAATTTCCTTTCCTTCCTGAAACAAAACTGTCTGCCTCGAATAGCGTTTCACTATGACATCAGCACAATATGCGAATCATAAGGAAATCTTCATGGCTCAAAGTATTCGTAGTATTTGATTTGACTATGGTATTAGTGAAGCAGTTGGCACACTTTTGGAAAGTAGGTGAACATGGAGACGTATATTCTACGAAGCACAAACTATTGTAAAAATTTACGTGATATAAGGATATGCAGGTACTATGGGATGAAGAGTCCTGCGAACGGAAGTGAAGTGATTTCGACAATTAAAAGGCTTTTGTACTGTAGAATCTAATAGGACGTATCTTAGAATTCGTTAAAG
>NW_016913136.1:5102-21535 GCF_001483705.2 Eufriesea mexicana | reverse complement strand
TGCACTGCAATGTGGTCGACTTCAACGCTTTACTGAGCTGTAGCATATTGTGCTTGGCTTTGTGGAGGCCGGCAACCATGGTCTCCGCACGTTAGGTGGTGCTATGTTGCGTTTGGTTTTGTTACGTTTGGTTAGGTTAGGACGGTATAGATCTGACTTTTGTACTATGCACTGCTCTTCGTCGGATTTCTGCGCTGCACTGTGCTCTTGTACGTTCTGCTTGGCTCTGAGGATGGCAACAGTAGTGCTCTCGGCACGTTAGGCTGAGTATGTTGCATTTGGCTATGTTACGTTTGGTCATGTTAGGCGAGGATTGCTTTGACCTTTGTGCTGTACAGCAATATTCTGTGGATCTGAACGCCCTACACTGCTCAAGAACACTCTGTTCGACTCTCGGGAGGCCGGTAATAGTGGTGGCGGCACGTTAGCTTGAGTTATGCTACGCTTGTTCAGGTTACGTTAGCTTTTGTTAGGTTTGGATAGCATGGCCTTTCGTGGTATAAACTGCTGTTCGCAGGACTCCTGCGCTCTACACTGCAATAATATGTTCTGCTTGTCTCTGGGGAAGGGAGCAATAGTGGCCCCGGCACATTGGGATGAGTCAGGTTACGTTTGGTTATGCAACGTTTGGTCAGGTTAGGATAGAATGGCACTGACTTTTGTATTATACACTGCTATTGGACCGATACTTGATCTCCGCATTGCTCTATTAGCCTCTGCCCGTCTCCGGGGAGGCTAGCAATGGAGGACGTGGCACATTTTCTTGTGTTATGTTACGTACGGTTTGATTAGGGCAGGTTATGTTTTGTTAGTGTGGCTTTGACATCTGTGATATACAACACTGATAGGTGGAATTCTGCGGTCCACTGCGCTCTAGTGTATTCCGCTTGCCCATGGGCAGGCCAGCAATAGTGGCATCGGCACTTTATCCTAAGGTATGTTACGTTTGGATAATCTGCGATAGGATGAAGTTGACTTTTGTGCAGTACACTACTACTCGGATGATTTATACGCTCTACATTGCTATGCTATACCCTGCTCGACTCTCGGGAGGGTAGTAATAGTTGTCTTGGCACGTTAGGTTGCCTTACGTCACGTTTGTGTGTCACGATTGGTATGGTTGGGAGCGGGTTGCTTTGACTTTTGTGTTGTACACTGCTACTCGGTGGATTCGTGCGCTCTACTGTGCTATAATGTGATCAGCTTGACTCTGGAAAGGCCAGAAATTGTGGTTTCGGCGCGCTATGTTTAGTTGGGTTACGTTTGCGTAAGTTATTTGTGGTTCTGTGTGGCTGGGAGAGCTTTGACTTTTCTTTGTATAATCCGCTTTTCGATGGATTCCTGCGCTCTACTCCGTTCTCATATTCTCTGCTTTGCCCTGTGGAGGATAGCAATTTTGTTCACCGCCCGATAGGTTGTGATAGATCACGTGTGGTTAGGTTTGGTTAAGTTCGGTCTGGTGTGCATAGCTTTGACTTTGTGCTCAACTCAGTTATTCTGCGAACTTCTGCACTCTTCTGTGCTCCGTAGTACTCTGCTTGCCCCTGGGGACGCCAGCAATGGTGGTCGCGGCAAGTTAGGTTGCGTTACGTTACGTTTGGTTAAGTTTCGTTAGGTTAAGTTTGGTTTGGATTGCTTTGACTTTTCTGAAATATACAGTGTTTCCATGGATTTCTGCGCTCTCCTCTCATTTAACATGTTCTGCTTGCCTCTGAGAGGGGCAGAAATAGAGGTCCCGGCACTTTAGGAACGGTTAGGCTACGTTCGCTTGGGTTACGTTTGGTTAGGTTATGACAGGATAACTTTGACTTTTATGATATGCACTGCTATTCGGTGGATTTCTGCGCTCTACTGAGCTCTAATATTCTCCGCCTGGCGCTGCGGAGGCCAGAAATAGTGGCGCCGGCGCGTTAGATTGAGTAAGGCTGCGTTTGGTTAGGTCACGTTTGGCAATGTTAGGACAGGACAGCAACGACTCTTGTGTTGTACACTGCCATTCGGTGGATTTGTGCGCTCTACTGTGATCGTATATTGCATGGTTCGCTCTGGGAATTGCAGAAATAGTGGCCGCGGCGCGCTAGACTGTGTTAGTTTACGTTTGGTTCTGTTTGGTGTGTTAGCGATAGGTTAGGTTGTCCTTGACCTTCGTGCTATACACTGCCATCCTATGAACCTGTGTGCTCTACTGTGCGGTATCATATACTGCTTGCCTGTGGGGAAGCCAGCAATAGTGGTCGTGGCGCTACAGACTATGTTGGGCTGCGTTTGGTAGTGTTACAGCTGGTTATGTTAGGATAGGGTGGATGTGGCTTTTGTGCCATACACCGCTATCCGGAGGATAGCAGCTTTGACCTTAGTGCTATAGTCTGCTGTTACGTGGCATTCTGCGCTCTGCTGTGCTCCAGTACATTCTGCTTGACTATGGGAAGGCCAGCAATAGTTCCCTTTGCACGTTACCTTGAGTCAGGTTACGTTCGGTTAGGTAGGGTCAGGCTAAGTTTGGTCACGATGGCTTTAACTTTTGTGTTGTACACTGATACTCGGTGCATATCGCCGCTCTACACTGCTCTGGTATGTGCAGCTTGGCTCTGGCGAGAGCAACAATGGCGGCCTCGGCAGGTTGGTGTGAGTTATGTTAAGTTTGGTTATGTTACGGTTGGTTAGGTTAGCAGAGGATAGCTTTGACTTTAGTGCCATGGTCTGCAATTAGGTGGATTTCTGCCCCTTACAGCGCTTTAATATAATCAGCTTGACTCTGGGAAGGTCAGTAGTAGTGGCCTCGGCACGTAATGCTGGGTCAGGCTACGTTCGGTTAGCTTGGGCTAGGCAACGTTTGGTCAGGATAGCTTTAACTTTTGTGCTGAACGCTGCTATTCGGTGGATATCTGCGTCCTACTGTGCACTAGAATGTCCTGCTTGGATCTCGGGAGTGCATCATTAATGGTCTCGGCACGTTAGGTTGAGTTAAGCTATGTTCGTGTACGTTCCGCATGTTTGGGTTAGATTTGGGTAGCCTTGACTTTCCTGATATACACGGCGATGATATGCATTTCTGCTCTCGACTCTCCAATAATGTGTTGAGCTTGGCTCTGTTGTCGCCAGCAATAGCGGCTGCGTCACGTTGGATTGAGTTACGTCACGCTTGGGTATACTACGATTGGTTATGTTTGGGCAGGGTAGCTTTGACTTTATTGTTATAGTCCGCTATTAGGTGGATTTGTGCGCCCTACATTGTTCTAATATTCCCAGCTTACCTCTGGGATGGCCAGCAATAGTGGTCTGGGATCGTTACGTTGAGTTTCGTTACTTTCGTATAGTTTGGGTTAGGCTAAGCTTGGCCAGGACGCTTTAACTTATATGCCTTATACTGCTATTCATTGGACTTCTGATTTCTACTTTTCTCTGGTATGTCATGCTTCGTCCTGGGGTGGGGGACAGCAATGGAGGTTTCGGCACGTTATGGGGGGGGGGTGGTCAGCAATATGTGTTTCGGCACGTTATCTTGAGTCCGGTTACGTTTGGTTTGGATTTGCTACACTAAGTTGGGTTAGGGTAGATCTAGCTTTCGCACTGTACACTTATATATGTTGCATTTCTGCGCTTCACCCTGCTCTTGTATATCCTGCTTGGCACTGGGAAGGGCAGCAACAGCGGCTTCGGCACGCTTGGTTGAGCAACGCTTTGTTTGGATATGTTCCGTTTGTTTGTGTTAGGTACGGGTAGCTTTGACTTTTCTGATGGGCACTTCGATTCCACCGATTTCTGCGCCCTACAGTCCAATAATGTGTTCTGCTTGGCTATGGGGAGGCCAGCAATAGTGGTCGCGGCACGTTGGGTCGAGTTAGGTTAAGTTTGGTCATGTCACGATCGGTCAGGTTAGGAAATGTTGTTCGACCTTAGCGCTATAGGCTGCTATTAGGAGGATTTCTGCGCCCAAAAGAGCTCTAACGCATTCTGCTTCGCTCTGCGGTATGGGGAGGGGGCAGAAATAGTGGTCTCTGCATGTTACGTTGAGTCAGGTTACGTTCCATTAGGCTGGGTCAGGCTAAGTTTCGTCACGATAGCTTCAACTTTTGTGCTGTACACTTATATTCGGCGGATTTCTGTGCTGTACTGTGCTCTAGAATGTCCTGCTTTGGCTCTGTTGAGGGCAGCAGTAGCGGTCTCGGCACGTTAGGTCGATCTATGCCATGTTTGTGTGTGTCCTGTTTGTTTGGCCTAGGCTGGGGTAGCTATGACTTTTCTGATGTGTACTGCGATGCCACGGATTTCTGCCTTCTACTCTCCACTAATGTGCCCTGCTTGGCTCTGGGGAGGCCAGCAGTAGTCGTCGCGGTACGCTGTATAGAGATAGGTTACGTTCGGTTATGTTACGATTGGCTAGGCTAGGAGCGGACGGCTTTGACCTTGGTGCTACAGTTTGCTATTAGGTGGGAATCTGCGCCTTACTGTGTTCTAATATCTTCAGCTCGGCTCTGAGATGTCCAACAACAGTGGTCTCGGCACTTTATGTTGGGTCAGGTTACTTTCGGTTAAGTTGGGCCTGGCTAAGTTTGGACAGGGTAGGTTTATCTTATGCGCTTTACACAGCTATTCGCTAGATTCCTGCGGTCAACTGTACTCTAGTATGACCTGCTTGGCTCTGGGGATGGCAGCGACACCGGTCGCGGCACGTTAGGTTGTGTTGGGCTACGTTTGGTTATGATATGCTGGTCTGTGTTAGGTTTGGGTATCTTTGACTTTTCTGATATGCGATGCGATTCTAAGGTTTCCAGCGCCCTACCCTCCACTAATGTACCATGCTTGGCTCTGGGGAGGCCAGTAGTAGTGGTCCTAGCGCGTTAGGTTGTGTTATGTTACCTTTGCTGCGTCTAGGTTTGGCTACGTTTGGTTAGGATGGCTTGGACTTTTGCGCTATGCACTTCTATTCGGCCGACTACGTACTATTATGCTATAATATGCTTAGACCCAGCGAGGCCAGCAGCAGCGCGGTCCTGGCACGCTAGGTTTGGTTATGTTACGACTGCTTTTGTTACATTTGGGTAGGATAAAATGCCACAGCTCTGACTTTTGCGTTATACACTGATATTCGGTGGATTCCTGCGGTCTCATGTGCTCTAATATTCTCCGCTTGGCACTGGGTATGCCAGGAATTTTATTCTCGGCACGTTATGCTTAAATACGTTACGAACGTCTTGGCTATGTTAGGACAGGTTAGGTACCGATATCTTTGACTTCTGTGCCGCCGACTGCAATGCGGTGTATCACTGCACTCTACTGTGTTCCAGTATGTTCTGCTTGGCTCTGGGGAGGTCAGCAATGGCGGTCTCTGAACGCCAGGTTGAGTACGTTTACCCTTGGCTTTGCTAGGTTAGGATACATTTGGTCGGTATAGCTTTGGCTTTTGCTCTATACACTGACATTCGGTCGATATCTGTGCACTGCACTACTCTACTATCATCTGCGAGTCTCAGGGGAGGCCAGCAACAGCGGTCGTGGCTTGTTTCGTTGGTACACGTTATACTTGATTATGTTGCGCTACGTTATGTTTGGTTATGATGGCGTCGACATCTATGCTACACACCGCTATTCGGTCGATATCTGCGCTCTGCGTTGCTCTACTATCATCTGCTGGTCTCTGGGGAGGCCAGCAATAATGCACGTGGCACCTTTCGTTTCGCTACGTTTGGTTTGGTTTGGTTAGGTTTGGACATGTTTGGATAGGATAGCTTTGAGTTTTGTGCTATACACTTCCATGCGGTGGATTTCTGCGCTCTGCTGTGGTTTAATATTCCCTGCGTTCATCTGCGAATGCTTGAAATAGCGGCCGCGGCGCGCTAGGACATGTTACGTTGCGTTTGGTTTGGTTAGGCTTGTCTGTGTAGATACAACTATTACTGGCCACCCCAGAGTCGAGCAGGGTGAGGTAGGGCACGGTGGAGCGCAGAAAGCCACCAAATAGCAATGTACAGCACAAAAGCCAAAGATATCCTAACGCAACCAGTTCTAACATGACCTAACCAAACGTACAGTAACTGAACCTAAGGTGCCGCTACCACTATCACCGGCTTACCCAGAGACAAGCAGAATATGATTGAGCACGGTAGAGCACGGAGGTCCGTAGAACATCAGTGTTGGACGCTAATGACAAAACTAACCTGACCAAAGCCTACAAAACCTAACCAAACCAAGCGTAAACAGCCCCAACCAATCGTGCCGCGAACAGTATTGCTGGCCTCCACAGAAACAACCAGAGCACAATAGCGGAGAGTAGCGAGCAGAAGTCCACAAAATCGCAGTGTATAATAGAAAAATCGAAGCTACCCAAACCTAAGGTTTGGGCAAGGCACATTAGAGCAATGTAGAGTTCCGAAGTCCACCAAACAGCGGTGTACAGAGTAAGGGTCATAGCCACCCTGTCCTGACATAACCAAACGTAACATAACCGAACGCTACCCATCTAAACCTAACGTCCCGAGACCACTATTGCTGGCCTCCGCGGCGCCAAGCAGGGAATATTAGAGAACAGTAAGGTGCAGAAATGCCCGAATAGCAGTGTATGGCGCAAAAGTCGGAAATATCCTGACTTAACCTAACCGAACGTAACATAAACAGACGTAATTTAACACAACCTAACTTGCCGCAGCCACTATTTCTGGCCTCCTCAGAGCAAGGCGCAGCATATTAGAGCGCAGTAGAGTGGAGAAATGCACCGAATGGCAGCATGAAGCACAAAAGTCTATGGTACGCGATCCGCATTTAACCAACCGTAACACTACCAACCGCAACCAAACTGATCCAAACGAGCCGCCACCACTATTGATGGCCACCCCAGAGCCAAGCAGAGCACATTAGTGGGGAGTGGAGTTCAAAAATTCATAGAATCGGGGTGTATGTCAGAAAAGTCAAAGCTACCCATACCTAACCCAAGCAAACGGAGCATAAGCAAACATAGCATAGCTAAAACTAACGCGCTGAGACCGCGATTGCTGCCCTCCCCAGAGCCAAGCAGGTATAACTGGAGCACAGTAGAGCGCAGAAAACCACTGAATAGCAGCGCAAAGCACTTAAGATAAAGCTATCCGGACCAAAGTTATTCAAACCCAACATAACGGAATGTAACCTGACCCATCACAAAGTGCCAGGGCCACTATTGCTGGCCTTCCGAGAGACAAGCTGAAAATATTAGACAACTGTCGGGCACGGAAGTCCACATTATAACAGACTATATCACTAAAGTCAAGGCTGTCCTCTCCTAACAGAACCAATCGTAACATAACCGAACGTATCCTGACTTTCGCTGACGTGCCGCGACCACAATCACTGGCCTCCCCAGTGCCAAGCAGGACATACTAGGGCACAGTAGAGCATAGTAGTCCACCGAATAGTAGTGTACAGCTCAAAAGTTAATGCTACCACGACCAAACTTTGCCCAACACAACATAACCCTTCGTAACATAGCACAAAATTTCGTGCCGACACCACTATCGCTGGAACTTCCAGAGCCAGGCTGAAGCTATTAGAGCACTGTAGCGCGCAGGAATCCACCTAATGGCAGACTATAGCACTAAAGTCAAAGCCAGCCTCTCCCAACCGATCTAACCGTAACACAGCAAAACGTAACCGAACTCAACCTAACGTGCTGCGACCTCTATTGCTGGCCTCCGCAGAGTCAAGCGGATCACGTCAGTGGAGAGTAGGACACAGGAACTCATAGAACCGCAATGTTCGTTGGAAAAGTCAGAGTCACACAAACGTAACCCAAACGAACGGAACATACTCAAACATAGCATAACCCAACCTAACCTGCCGACACCGCCGTCGCTGCCCTCCCAGAGCCAAGCATGACATGCTAGAGCACAGTTGCGCTCAGAAATCCACCGAGTAGCAGTGTACAGCGCAAAAGTTGAAGCTTTCCTGACCAAGTATTGCCTAACCCAACCTAACCAAACGTAGCCTGAACCATCATAACTGGCTGAGGCCAGACTTGCTGGCCTTCCCAGAGCCAGGCTCAAAATATTAAAGCAGACATCCACCTAATAGCAGCATATAAAAGTAAAGTCAAAGCAATCATCTCCCAACGTAACCAATCGTAACATAACAAAACGAAAGGTATCCCAAACTAACGTGCCGAGACCTCTATGTTTGCCATCCGCAGTGCCAAACTGGATGTGCCAGAGCACAGTAGAGCACTGAGATCCTCCGAATAACAGTGTACAGCGCAAAAGTTGAAGCTACCACGACCAAGCTTTGACCAACCCAACATAACCGACCGTAAACTGACTGTACATAACGTGCCCAGACCACAATTGCCGGACTTACCAGAGTCAAGTCGGAGATACTGGAGCGCTCTCGGGAGCAGACGTCCACCTTATAGCAGAATACAGCGTTAAAGACAAAGCTATCCACTCCCAACCTATCCAATCGTAACATAAGCAAGCGTATCATAAATCAACCTAATGTGCCGCGAGCACTGTTGCCGACGTCCCCAGAGCATTGTAAAGCGCAGAAATCCACCGAATAGCAGTGTGCATCAAAAAAGTGGAAGCTATCCTAACCATACTTAGCCTAACCGAACCTAACCGAAGGTAACCTGACACAACATAACGTGCCAGGGCCACTATTGCTGGCCACCCAAGAGTCAAGCTGAAAATATTGGATCACCGTAGGGCGCGGAATCTGCTTTATAGCAGACTATAGTACAAAAGTCTAAGCTTTCCTCTCCTAACCGAACCAATCGTAACATAACCGAACGTGACCTAACTGAAACGAACGTGCAGCGAGCCCTGTTGCTGGATACAACAGAGACAAGCAGAAGATATTAGTGGGGAGTAGACCGCAGAATCCCTTAAAATCGCAGTATGCATCAGAACAGTCGAAGATACTCAAGCCAGTCCCACACAAACAGAATATTGCTGAACGTAGCCTAACTCAAACGATCGTGCCGAGACCGCTATTGCTGCACACAACAGAGCCAAGCAGGACACACTAGAGCACAGTAGAGCGCAGAAAGCCACCGAACGTCAGTGTGCAGCGCAAAAGTGAAAGCTATTCTAGCCCAACATGGCGTAACCCAACCTATCCGATCGTGGGCTATCTCAGCATAACGTGCCGAGACCACTCTTTCTGTCCTTCTCAGGGCCAAGCTGGAAATATTACTGCACTGTAGATCTAAGAAATCCACCCAATAGCAGACTATGGCACTAAAGTCATAGCTATCCTCTCCTATCCTAACCAATCGCAACGTAACCAAGCGTAACATAACTAAACCTTTCGTGCAGAGACAACTATTGCCGCCCCCCTTCCCCGCCCCGGATCCAAGCAGGACGTACTAGATCACAGTAGAGCGCAGAAATGCAACGAATAGCAGTGCACAGGAAAAAAGTGGAAGCTATCCTAACCAGCCTTAGCCTAACCCGACCAAGCCGAACGTTAACTGACACAATGTTACGTTCCGAGGCTACTATTGCTGGCCTTCCTCGAGCCAAACTGAAGGTATTAGAGCACTGTAGGGCACAGCAGACCACCTAATATAAGATCATAGTGCTAAAGTCAAGGCTATCCTCTCCTAACATGACCATCCGTAGCACATCCGTACAAAACCTAACACAACACATAATGCCGCGACCACTATTGCTGGCCTCCCAGGAGCCAAATCGAACACATTAGTGGAGAGTGGAACGCAGAAATCCATAGAATCGCTGTGTATGTCAGAAAAGTCAAAACTACCTATGCATAACCCAAACCAAGAGAACATAACTGAACATAGCCTAACGCAACCTAACCTGCCGAGATCGCCATTATTACCCCGCGAGAGTTAAGCAGGTCATAATAAAGCACAGTAGAGCGCGGAAACACACGGAATAGCAGTGTGCAGCTCAAAAGCAAGCGTGACCAAACTTTTCCCAAGCCAACAAAGACGGACGTAACCTGACTCAACATAACGTGCCGAGACCACCATTGCTGGCCATCCCAGTGCCAAGGAAAGCACACTAGTGGGGAGTAGAACGCAGAAATCCATATGATCGCAGTGTAAATCAGAAAAGTCAAAGCTAGCCAAACCTAACGCACACAAACGGAACATAGAGAAACATAGCCTAACAAAAGCTATCATGCCGAGGCCATCATTGCTGGCTCTCCCAGAGCCAAGGAGAACACATAAGTGGAGGGTAGAACACAAGAATCCATAGAATCGCAGTGTAGATACGAAGATTTATAGTCATCAACTTCAAACCTAACCAATCGCAATATAGCAGAATGTAACAGAACTCAACCTAACGCGCCGCGACCACTACTACTGTCCTCTCCAGAATCAAGCAGAACACCTTAGTGAAGATTCGAAAGCAGAAGGCCATAGAATCGCAGTGTATATCAGAAAAGCCTACGCTACACAAGCCTAACCCAGAGCAACAGAACATACCCGAACATAGCCTAACCCAACTTAACCTAACCTAACCAAACCTAACCTAACCCACAGAATCACAGCGAACATCAGGACAGTCGAAGCTACCCGAACATGTCTCAAACCAAGACAACATAGCCAAACATAGCCCAGCTTAAACTAACGTGCGGAAGCCGCTATTGCTGCCCACCGCAGAGCCAAGCCGGACATACCAGAGCATAGTGGAGCGCTGAATTCCACCTACAGCAGTGTGCATCACAGAAATTAAAGCTATCCTAGCGAAACTTAACCTGTCCCAACCTATCCGGGTGAAACCTGACTCAACATAACGAGCTATGACCACTTTTGCTGTCCTTCCCACGCGCCAAGCTGAAAATATTAGGGCACTGTCGGTTGCAGAAATCCACCTAATAGCAGACTATAGCACTAAAGTCATAGCTATCCTCCCCTAACATAGCCTAGCGTAACATGACCGAAACTAACGTGCCGCGACAACCATTGCTGGCCTCCCGAGAGTCAAGCAGAACACATAAGTGGAGAATAGAGCGCTGAAACCCGTAGAATCGCAGTGTATATCAAAAAAGTCATAGCTACTCAAACCCAACCCGAACCAACAGAACGAAGCAAAACATAACCTAACTCAAACTAACGTGCCGAGACCGCGATTGCTGCCGTCCCCGGAGCTAAGCAGAACATACTAGAGGACAGTAGAGCGCCGAAATCCACCAAATAGCAGAGTATAGTTCAAAAGTTAAATCAACCCTGACCAACCATTGCAAAACCCAATATAACCAGACGTAACCTGGCACAGCATAACGTGCCGCGACCACAATTGCTGGCCTCCACAGAGCCACGCCGAACACACAAGTGGAGAGTAGAATGCAGAAATCAGTGGAATCGCTGTGTGTGTGTCAGTGTAGTCAAAACTACATAAGCCTAACCCACACAAAAGGAACATAGCGGAACATAGCCTAACTCAATCTAACGTGCCAAGACCGATATTGATGCCCTCCCCAGGGGCAGCAGGACGTACTAGTGAACAGTAGATCGCAGAAATCCACCGAATAGCAGTGTACAGCGCAAAAGTTAAAGCTACACTGACCAAACTTTGCCCAAGCCAACAAAGATGAACGTAACCTGACTCAACATAACGTGCCGAGACCAATACTACTGGCCTCCGCAAAGCCTCGCAGAACATACAAGAGCACAGTAGAGCGTAGAAATACACCGAGAAACAGTGTACACCACGTAAGTCGAAGCTATCTGTAACTAAGCCAGACCAACATAACCTAAAGTAAAGTAGAATCACACAATCTAACGTGCCGAAACCACTATTACTGGCATCCCCGTAGAATGGAATATTATAGTAGAGAAATATAGGGCGCAGAAATCCACCGAAATGTGGCGTATAGCACAAAAGTCAAAGCCATTATAACCAAACGTGGCCGAACCTAACCCACCCGAAGGTAACGTAACTCAACCAAACGTGCCGCGACCAACATTGTTGGCTTCCCCAGAGACAACGAGAGGCTACTACAGCAACGAAGAGCGAAGAAATCGTCCGAACAGCTGTGTACAGCACAAAAGTCAAAGTTATCCTATCCTGCCCTAAGTAAACGAAACATAATCATACACAACGTATCTCAGCCTAACGTGCCGAGACGCACTACAGCTGGCCTCCACATATCCAAGCAGAATATACTAGGCATCAGTAGAGGGTAGAAATCCACCGCAGATCAATTTATAGCAAGAAAGTGATAGCCATCGTAACAGAAATTATCCTAACCAAAGCAAACCAAACGTAGCATAGCAGAGCCAAACGCGCCACGACCTCTGTTGCTGTCCTCCACAAGCCAAGCAGAGCATATTGGAGCGCGGTAGAGGCCAGAAATCCACCGAATAGCAGTGCACAGCGCAAAAGTCAAACTACCCTATCCTAACCTAACCACACCTTACACAACCATACGTAGCATGACAAAACCTAACGTGACGCGACCGCCATTCCTAGGGTCCACGGAGGCAAGCAGAGCGTTACAGCGTACAGTAGAGCGCAGAAGTCCGGAGAGTACCAGTGTGTAGCATAAAAGTCAAAGATAACCCAAGCTAACCAAACATAACCTAACCTAACCAAACGGAATCTAACTCAACCTAACGTGCCGCGACCACAATTGCAGGCCTGAACAGGGCCAAGCAGATTCGAGTAGAGTACAGTAGACTGCAGGTATTCACCGAATAACAGTGCATAGCACGTAAGTCATAGCTATACGTACCAAACGTAGCCTAACCTAACCTAACCAACAGTAACACAAGGCAACCTATCGTGCCGCGACCACTATTGCTGGCCTCTTGAGAGTCGAGCGGTGTACAGTAGAGCAGCGCAGAGCGCAGAAAACCGCCTAATAGCAGTGTACAACACAAAAGTCGAAAATACCCGCTCCTAACCTAACCAAACGTAACATAACCGAACGTAACTTAATTTAACGTATCGCGCCACGACCACCGATGCTGGCAACCACGGAGACGAGCTGATTATAGTAGAGCGCAGTTGTGCGCAGGAATCGACCTGATAGCAATGTGTACCACGAAAGAAGAAGCTGTACAAACCTAACTCGGACCAACGTAACCCAACCAAACGAAGTCTAACTCAGCCTAACGTGTCGATACCATCATTGCTGGTGTCCCAGAAGACAAGCAGAGCGTGATAGGGCACATTGTAGAGAAGAAGTCCATAGAAGAGCAGAGCGTAGAACAAAAGTCACCGCAGTCCCAACCTAACCTAGCGTAACGTAACATAGCCAAACGCAATCGAACCCTACCTAACGTGCCGACACCAAGCCTGCTGTCCTACCCAGAGTCAAGCAGAGTATACTAGGGCACACTAGAGCACGGAAGTCCATTGGATATCCGTGTAGAGCACACATCTCAAAGCTATCCTAACCAAACCCAACCAAACCTATCTAACCCAAACGTAACTTATCCCAAGCGAACGCGCAGCGACAAGTGTTGCTGGCTCCACAGATCCGAGCAGAGCATAATGGAGGAGACTGGAGCGCAGAAATCTATGGAAACGCAGTGTACAGCAGAAAAGTCGAAGATATCCGAACCTAACAAGAGCTAACGTAACCCAACCAAACGTATACTATCTCAACCTATCGAGCGGAGACCTCTATTACTGGATTCCCCAGAGTCGAGCAGGGTACAGTAGAGCAATGTATAACGTAGGTATCCTCCAAATAGTCGTGTATGACTCAAAAGTCGAGGCTATCCAAAACTATCCTAGCCAATCATAACATCTCAAACGCAGCCTAACAAAACCTATCGTGCCTTGACCTCTATTGCTGGCCTCCCCAGAGTGTAGCTGAATATTGTACAACAGAGTGGAGCGCAGAAAGCAGCCAAATTGCAATGTATAGCGCAAAAGATAAAGGTACTCTGACCTAACCATGCATAACCTATCCCAACAAAGCGTAGAATAACAGAACCTAACGTATCACGACTACTATTGCTGGCCTCCCTATAGTCGAACAGAGCACGGAAGAGCAATGTAGAGCGTAGAAACCCTCCGAACAGCGGTGCATAGCGTAAAAGACGAAGCTATCCCATCCTCACCTGAACAATCGTGACCTACAAAGCAGACGTAGAGGAATAGAGCATATCGTGCCATGACCACTATTGCCGGCTTCCGTAGAGACGAGCAGGGTATAGTTGAACACAGGAGAACGCCGAAGGCCACCAAATAGCAATGTATAGCACAAAAGTCAAAGATATCCTAACCTAACGAGACAACGCCTAAACTAGCCAAACGAAGCCTAACCATAAATAGCGAGCCGAGAACACTACTGCTGCATCCCCCGCGTCAAGCATAGCATATTAGAACACGGCAGAGCGCAGAACTCCACCGGATAGCAGTGTACAGCACAAAAGCCAAAGCTACCATAACCTAACCTATCAAAATGTAACATAAACAAACATAACGTGACCAATACTGACGTTCCACGACTGCTATCGGTGGCCATGCGAGAGCTAATCGCAGTACAGCGGAGCTACCTAGAGCGCTGAGATCGTCCGAATAGCAGTGTTTTGCGCAAAAGTCATGTATGTCACAACCAATCCTATCCAAACCTAACCTAACCAAACGTAACATAACCCGACCAAACGGGCCGAGAGCACTATTCCTGGCATCCACACAGCGAAGCGGAGTGCGATAGCGCACATAAGAGCGTAGACGTCCATAGAATAGCAGTGCGTAGCACAAAAGTCAAAGCTACCTTAGCCTAACGCAGTGTATCCTAACATAACCAGCCGTAATCTAACTAAAACCACCGCGGGCGACCACTAATGCGGGACTCCCGAGAACCGAACAGGGTAACGTTAAGCAACGTAGAGCGCAGAAATCCACCGAATAGCAGTGCACGGGACGAAAGTCAAAGCTGTCGTCTCCCATCGTAACCAAACGTATCACAACCAAACGAAGCCTAACTCAAACTACTGGGAGGAGACCACTATTACTGGCCTCCCCAGCGCCAACCAGAATATACTAGAGCACGGCGGAGCGCAGAAAGCTGCCAAATTGCAGTTTATGGCACAAAAGTCGGAGATAACGTAACTTAAACTTACCTAACCAAATCTAAACAAACGTGGAATAGATAGTATTATCGACACGAGGCCTCTAATGCTGCACACCCCAGAGCCAATCTAGACATACTAGAGCGCAGCAGAGCGCAGATATGGACCGAGCAGCTGTGTATAGCACAAAAGTCAGAGCTATCCTGTCCTGACCTAACCAAGCGTAACTTAAGCAGACGTAACGTAACCGAAGCAGACGTGCCACGACCGCTGCTACTGGCACCACTAGAGTCAAGCAGATTATAGCAGAGCAATGTAGAACGCTGAAATCTCTCAAAAAGCAGTGTATAGCGCCAAAGCTGTAGCCATCCCAACCAAACGCACCCAGAATTAACCATACCATACGTAACATAACTCAACCTATCGTGCGGAGAGCACTATTCCGTGCGTCCACAGAGACAAGCCGAGTTTGATAGCGCACAGAAGTGCGCAGAAGACCATAGAATGTGTGGCGTGTGTGTGGCACAAAGTCGATGCTAACCTACCATAACACTACGTAACCCAACCTAACCGAACGTAACGTAACTGAGGCCAACGTGCCACGACCTCTATTTCTGGCCCCCCAGAGTCGACCAGAGAATAGTAGAGCAATGTAGAGCGCAGGCTTCCACCGAATAGCCGTGTATAGCACAAAAGTCAAAGCTATACCATCCTAACGAGAACAAACGTATCACAGGCGGACGTAGCGATCCCGAACCTGACGTGCCACGACCACTATGGCTGGCCTCCACGGATCCAAGCGAAACATACTAGTGCACAGCAGAGCGCAGAAACCCGCCGAACAAGAGTCTGTACCACGAAAGTCAAAGCAAATTCAAACCTAACCCAATAGGGCATAACATAACCAAACGCAGCCTAACTCAAACAAACGCGCCGGGGGCACTACTATTGGCCTCACCAGAGCCGAAATGAGAGTAGTAGAGCAACATAGATTGTTGAAATCCACCGAATAACAGTATATAGACCAAAAGTCAAAGATATCCCAACCTAACCCGACCAAACCTAACATAACCAGACGTAGAATAACTAAACGTGACGGGCCGAGACCTCTATCGGTGGCCTCCGCAGAGCCAAGCAGGACATATTAGAGCAGCGTAGATAGCAGATATCCACCGAACTGTAGTGTACAGCACGAAAGTCAGAGCTGATCCAACCAAACTTCAACCAACCTAAAATAAGCAAACGTAACCTAACTCAACCAAACGTCCCACGACCGCTATTGCTGGCATCCCAAGATTCGAGCAGAGTTTATTAGAGCATTGTGGAATGCAGAGGTCCACCGAATAGCAGTGTCTGGCACAAAAGTCAAAGGTAACCTATCCCGACCTAACCAAACGTAACGTAAACGAACGTAGCGTAACTCATCCTAACGTGCCGAGAACGCAATTTCTGCCCCGCCCCCCCC
>NW_016913136.1:0-4712 GCF_001483705.2 Eufriesea mexicana | reverse complement strand
CCCTACCAAACGTAACCCAACTTGACCTAACGTGCCTCGACCACCATTGCTGGCATGCCGAAAGTCGAGCGGACAATAGTAGAGCAATGTAGGGTGCAGAAATCCACCGAATAGCGGTGCATAGCATAAAAGTCGAGGCCATCCTATCAAAACGTTGCCTAACGTAACCTGACCTAGCGAAACCTAACCGATCCAAACGTGCCGCGACCACTCTCACTGGCCTTCCCATAGACAGCAGAGGTTATCAGAGCAATGCTGATCGCAGGTATCGGACGAATAGCATTGTACAGCGCAATAGTCAAATCAAAATTGTCCAGACATGACCAAACCGAACCAGGCCAAACGTGACATATCTCTTCCTAACTTGCTGGGACCTGAGATTCTGGCATCCCCAGAACCAAGTGGAGCGCACTACGGTACAGTAGAGTGCAGAAATCCACCGAACAGGAGCGTATAGCGCAAAAGTCAAAACCACCCTATTCAAACCAGGCCCAGCCTAACCGATCAAAACATAGAATAACTAAACCTAATGAGAAGAGACACTTATTGCTCACCTTGCCTTAGCCAAGCAGAACATATGAGAGCAGAGTAGAGCGCAGAAATCCACAGAACGGCTGTGTATAGCACAAAAATCGAAGCCATCCGAAGCAAGCCAATCCAAACCTGACCCAAGCAAGCGTAAGCTAACACAAACTGTAGTGCGGGAACCGACAACGCTGGCCTCCCCAGAGTCGAGTAGAGTAGAGTAGAGCAACGAAGAGCGCCGAAATCCACCGAATGGCAGTGTATTGCACAAACGTCAGAGATATCCTATCCAATCATTAGCAAGCGCAACGCAGCCAAACGTAACATAACAAAACCTAACGTGCCTCGACCACCATTGCTGGCCTCCCCATGGCCAAGCAGAGGGTATTAAAGGAGAGTGGAGCGCAGAAGTCAATTGATTGGGAGTGAAGATCAGAAAGGTCAAAGCTATCCAAGCCTAACCCGTGCTAACGTAACCTAACCGAACGTAACATAGCTGAACCTAACGTGCCGCGGCCACAATTCCTGGCCTCCCGAGAATCTAGCAGGGTATAGTAGAGCAACGTAGAGCGCAGAAATCAGCCGAAGTGCAGTGTACAGCACAAAAGTCTAAGCTACCCTAACCTTACCTAACCAAACGTAACATAACCAAACGGATCAAAATTCAGACTAACGTGCTGAGACCACTATTGTTCGCCTCCCCAGAACCGAGCAGAGTACGCGAAGAAATACACCGAATAGCTATCTATAGCACAATAGTCTACTCTATCCTGTCCTAACCTAGCCAGACGTAATGTAAGAAAACGTATCCTAATTTAACATAATGTGCCAGGACCAGAGTTGTTTGCATCCCCAGAGACAAGCAGAGCGTATTAGGATAGACTAGAGCCCAGAAATCCATAGAATCGCAGTGCGTAGCATAATAGTCGAAGCTATCCTATCCAAACATAACCATCCGTAACATAACCGAACATAGCTTAACTCAACCTAACGTGCCGAAACTACAGTAGCCAGCCTCACCAGGGCCAACCACAATTAACTAGAGCACAGTAGATCGCAGTAATCTACCGCATTGCAGTCTACAGCACAAAAGTGTGAGACATCCTAGCCCCACCTGTCCTAACCCAACATAACCGAACGTGGCACAACCGAACATGAGGTGCCGAGATTATATTTGCTGCCCACCGTAGAGCCAACCAGAGCATATTAGAGCAATATAGAGGGCAGAAATCCTCCGAATGGCAATGTATGGCACAAAAGTCAGAGTTACCCTATCCTAAGCTAACCACCCGTAACATGACCATACGCAATCCATATAAACCTAACGTGCCGAGACCAATACTGCTGGTCTCCCCAGAGCCCAGCGGCACATACTAGAACACATTAGAGCGCAGATATACACCGAAAAACAAGGTACACCACGTAAGTCGAAGCTATCCAAATCTAAGCCAGTACAACGTATCCAAAACTAACATACCTAACGTGCCGAGAGCACTATTACTGCCCCCCCCCCAGACGCTAATATTACAGTAGAGCAATGTAGGCCGCAGAAATCCACCGAAATGTGGTTTCTAGCACAAAATTCAAAGCCATCATAACCAAACGTAACCCAACCTCACCTTACCGAAAGTATCGTATCTGAAACAGACGTGCCACGACCGCTATCGCTGGCCTCCGCAGATTCAGGTAGATGCTAGTAGAGCAATGCAGACCAAACACATCGACCGATTAGCTGTGCATAGCACAAAAGTCAAGGCTATCGCAGCCTAACCTAACCACACGTAACCTGACCTAACCAAACGTAATACAACTGAAACCAACGTGCCGCTACCAATATTGCTAGCATCCCGAGAGCCGAGCAGAGCATAGCAGAGCATTGAAGGGCACCGAATTCCACCGAAAAGCAGTGTATATCACAAAGGTCATAGCCACCATGTCCTAACCTAACCAAATGTTACATATCCAAACGAAGCCTAACAAAACCTGACGTACGGAGACCACAATTGCTGTCCTCCCCTGAGCCCAGCAGAATATGCTAGAGAGCAGTAGAGTGCAGAAAGCCACCAAATAGCTGTGCACAGCACAAAAGTCAAACATATCCTTACCTGGCCCTACCTGACGCAACCAAACGTAGAATAACTATGCGTAACGAGCTGAGACATCAACTGCTGGCCTCCCCAGGGCCAGGCAGAACATATTAGAGCAGGGTAGGGATCAGAAATACACCGAATATCATTATGTAGCACAAAAGTCAAAGTCATCCTTACCAAACGTAACCTAGCCTAACGAAACCAAACGAAACCAAACTCAACCTACCGCGGAGCGACAGCTATTGCTGGTCCCTCCAGAGTCGAGCAGAGTATAGTATAGCAATGAAGAGCACAGAAATCCACCGAATAGCAGTGTATAGCAAAAAAGTCAAAGTTTCTCTATCATAACCTAAACAAACTTTACCTGACCAAACGTAACATAGGTAAACCTAACGTGACGAGAGTACTATTGCCACACTCCCCAGCGCCAATCAGAGCATATTAGAGGAGAGTCGAGCGCAGCGGTCCATAGAATGGCAGTGTGAAGCACGAAAGTCAGAGACACTCTATCCTAACACTAATAAACCTAACCTAACCAAACGTAACTTAACACAACCTAACGCGCGGCGGCCATATTTTCTGGCATTCCCGGATCAATGTAGAGAATATTAGATCTCATTAGTTGGCAGAAATCCACCGAATAGCGGTATAGCACATAAGTCAAAGCTATAACATCCTATCCTAGCCAAACGTAAAACAACCAAACGCAATTTAACAGAGACTAAATTACCGGGACCAATACTGCCGTCATGCCCATAGCCAAGAAGAATATACTGGGGCACAGCAGAGAGCAGAAATCCACCGAATAGCTGTGCATCGCACCAAAGTCAAAGCCACCCTTACCAAATATTGCCAAACCTAATACGCGTCACGACCACGGCTGCTGGCCTCCTCCGAGACAAGCAGATGGTAGTACAGCAATGCAGAGCACAGATATCGACCAAATAGCAGTGTATAGCACAAAGGTCAAAGCCGTCCTAACCAAACTTGACCTAACCTAACATAACCAAGCGTATCCTAACCCAACCGAACCTACCACGGCCGCTATAGCTGGCCTTCACCGAAACATGTAGATGCCAGTAGTGCAATGCAGTGCAGAGACATCGACTGAACAGCAGTGTATAGCATAAAGGTCCAATCTAACCTGTCCACAGCAATCCTAGCCAAGCCAAACAAAGCGTAGCACAACACAACCTAGCGTTCCGATGCCACCACTGCTAGCCCACCCAGAGCCAAGCAGCACACACTACAGCGCACTGGAGTGCAGGAATTCAACGTATAGCAGTGTATAGCACCAAAGTCAAAGCCACCCTCTCCTAGCCTAACCAATCATAACAAAACCATACGTAACCTAACTCAACCTATCGTGCCGGACCACTATTACTGCAATCCCCAGGGCCAAGCAGAACGCAATAGAGCACCCCGGAACGTAGGAAGCCGCCAAGTTGCAGCGAATAGCACAAACGTCAAAGATAACAAAACCATGTCTGGCCAAACCTGACCTAAGCGAACGTAGACTGGCTAAACTTAAAGAGCCGGGACTAGTATTGCTGGCTTCCCCAGAGCCATTCAGAGCGAACTGTAGCGCAGCAGAGCGCAGAAATCAACCGAATATCAGTGCATAGCACAAAAGTCAAAGCTATTCACCCCTACCATAACGAAACGGAACATAAACAAAAGTAGCTTAATTGTACCAAACGTGTCGAGACCACAGTTACCGACCTTCCCAGAGTCGAGTAGATTATGGTAGTGGAAAGTCGAGAGCAGAAATCCACCGAATATCAGTGTGCACCACGAAAGTCGAAGCGATATCAACCTACCCCAAACGAACGTTACCTAACCAGATGTGGGGTAACCGAACCTAACGTGCCTGGGCCACTATTACTGGCCTCCCCAGAGTCGAGCAGAGAATAGTAGAGCTGTGTAGGGCGTCGGACTCCGCCGAATAGCAGTGTATAGCGCAAAGTTCAAAGATATGCCGTCCAAATGTAACCAAACCTATCCTATCCATACGTAACGTAACAGAACATGACAAGCCGCGACCGCTATTTCTGACATGCCCAGAGACGAGCAGAAAGGTATGGAGCACAGTAGAGT
>NW_016913135.1:1098-1792 GCF_001483705.2 Eufriesea mexicana | reverse complement strand
GCAGAAAAGTTTGCTCACCACGGTATTAGTCGAAAATGGCAATAGAATAGAACTCTTCAGCCATATTCTATTGTAGTGCATTCGCTATAGCATACCAATAGGATATTTCCTCCTTATTTATGCGGAAAATCATGCTCACCACGATATTAGTCGAAAATGTCAATAAAATTAAACTTTTCAGCCAGATACTATAGCAATGCAATGACAATAGCAAACCAGTAGTATCTTACCTCGATATTTTCCCAGAAAAGCCTGCTCACGTCAACATTTGTCGAAAATGACAATGAAATTGAACTTTTTGGTCAGATTCTATTGCAATGCAATGGCTCTAGCAAACCAGTAGAATTTTTCCGCCTTATTTATGCAGAAAAGGTCTATCACCACGATATTAGTCGAAAATTTCAATAGAATTGAACTTCTCGCTCAGATTGTATTGCAACGCCATGGAAACAGTAAACCAATAGAACCTTTCCTCCATATTTACGCAGAATATCAATTTCACAGCGATATTAGTCGAAAATTTCAATAGAATTGAACTTCTCTCTCAGATTCTATTGCAATGCAATGCCTATAGCAAACCAATGCTATCTATCCTCCTTAGTTATGCCGAAAAGTTTGCACACCACCATATTAGTCGATAATGAGCTTGCGGGTCCGATTCTAATGCAATACAATGGCTACAGAGAACCAATGG
>NW_016913135.1:0-988 GCF_001483705.2 Eufriesea mexicana | reverse complement strand
TTTTCAGTCAGATGCCATTGCATTGCCATGGCTATAACAAACCAATAGGATCTTTCCTTCTTATTTATGCAGAATATCTTGCTCAAGACGATTTTATTCGATAATGAGCTTTCCGGTCGGGTTCTTTTGCAATGCAATAGCTACAGCAAACCAATGGTATCTTTCTTTCGTATTTATTCAGAAAAGCCCGCTGACCGCGATATTAGTCGAGATTGTCAATAAAATTGAGCTCTTCAGACAGATTCTGTTGTAATGCGATGGCTACAGCCAACCAATGGAATCCTCCCTTCGTTTTCATTCTGACAAGTCTGCTCACCGCGATGTTAGTCTAGAAGGTTAATAAAATTGATCTTTTCAGTCAGATTCTATAGCATTACAATGGCTATAGCAAACCAATAGTATCATTCCTCCTTATCTGTGAAGAAAAATTTGCTCATAGCGATATTAGTTGAAAATATTATTAAAATTGAACTTTTCAGTCATATTTTATTGCAATGCAATGGCTCTAGCAAACCAGTTGAATATTTCCGCCTTATTTATGCAGAAAAGTTTGCCCACCACGATATTATTCGAAAATGTCAATAGAATAGAACTTTTCAGTAAGATTCTATTGTAATGCGTTCGCTATAGCATACCTATTGGATCATTCCTCCTTATTTATGCGGAAAATCATGCTCACCACGATGCCAGTCGAAAATGTCAATAAAATTACACCTTTCAGTCATATTCTATTGCAATGCAACGACAATAGCAAACCAATAGTATCTTACCTCGTTATTTTGCCAGAAAGGCCTGCTCACGTCAACATTTGTCGAAAATGATAATGAAATTGAACTTTTTGGTCAGATTCTATTGCAATGCAATGGCTACGGCAAACCAATACAGTCTGTCCTCCTTATTTACGTAGGAAGGTGTGCTCACCACAATATTAGTCGAAAATGTCAATAAAATTAAACTTTTCAGCCAGATTCTATTGCAATGAAATGGC
>NW_016913134.1:0-469 GCF_001483705.2 Eufriesea mexicana | reverse complement strand
AGCGTGCGGTATATAGTGCATACACCTATAGAGCACTGTAATCATTGGATTAATCTGTCCGCAAATATTTTCAGTTCTGGAACTACCAGCGGATAGGGCAAGTATCGGTAATTGTAATGACAATGGACAATACGATACGGAGTGTGGCCATCTACACTATACTGTAGGCACTCTATTAATCTGTACTCTGAACGTCACAGTCCATTAGCAGTTGCCGAGTGACCAATGGATACAGCAACTATCGCTGGAGAAACTTACAGATGCTAATACAGTACATAGTATTGCCTTCAACAGAGGACAGTGTCCGTTTAATTCATCTGTTTACGTTTGACTTGAGTTCCATAGCTGTTCTAGAATGTTCAAATCTTTAACCAATTGGAGATGCAGATATTAACAGCGTACGTACACTGCGAAGTATAGTTATGAATACAGACCTACAGCCACTGAATTAACCTGTCCTCTTGTCGCC
>NW_016913133.1:0-883 GCF_001483705.2 Eufriesea mexicana | reverse complement strand
CCACCCATCCATAAATCCATCCATCCACCCATTCTTAAGTCCATCCAACCATTCATCCATCCATCTATGCATTCATACATCCATAAAACTATACATCCATGCATACACCCATACACTCACCCATACCTACATCCATAGAAACATCCGAAAATGCATCCATAGATACAACCATGCATACATCCATACATACATCCACCTAAATCCATCAATCCGTTCTTGCATCCATCCATCCATACATCCATCCAACCATACATACACCCACACATACATCCATACGTACGTACATACAACCATCCATCCACACATCCATCCATTCATTCACCAATCCATCCATACATACATACATATATACATCCATACAGCCATACATCCATGCATAAATACATCCACACATCCATACATCCGTACACCCGTCCAACCATACCTCAATCCATTCATACACACATCCATGCTAACAACCATTCATCCATTCATACATCCATCCATACATCCTCCTTCCCATACATCCACCCATCCATACATCCACCCATCCATACATCCATCGAACCATCCATCCAACCATTCATACAAGCATACATTCATACATCCATTCATCAATACATATACCCATCCATACATCCATCCATCCATACATTCTTGTATCCACACATCCATAAATCCATCCATCCATATATCCTGCCATCTACACATACATCAATCCATACATCCATCCATCCATACACCCATACATCCATACATCCATACATCCACACATCCATACATCCATCCATCAATACATCCACCCATCCATACATCCATCGAACCATCTATCCATCCATTAATACAGGCACCCATTCATACATCCATTGACCAATACATATATCCGTCCATACATACATCCATC
>NW_016913132.1:0-344 GCF_001483705.2 Eufriesea mexicana | reverse complement strand
AAAGCTATAGAATCGTCTTGGAAAATTCAATTTTATTGACATTTTCGGCTAATGCCGTGGTGACCTAACTTTCTTGAATAAATATGGAGGAAAGATTCTATTGGCGTGCTATTGCGATTGCACCGCTATAGAATCTGTATGGCAAGTTCAATTTTATTGATATTTTCGACTCATATCGTTGTGAGCTAACCTCCTTGCATAAATAAGGAGAAAAGATACTGTTGGCGTGCTGTAGGCATTGCAGTGTAGAGAATGTTGCTGGAAAATTCAATTTTACTGACATTTTCGACTAATACCGATGTGAGCTAACTTCCTTGCATAGGTAAAGAGGAAAGGTCTTTTTG
>NW_016913131.1:0-353 GCF_001483705.2 Eufriesea mexicana | reverse complement strand
TAATAGGTCGCCTAGCGTCTTCAACCAACACCAAGGACAGCCATCTACTTGCCAGAGAGTAGGCCTTTCAAAACCTATAACCTGTTATAGCTTGGTGAATAGATCGCCTAACGCCTTCAATCCAATGACATGTACAGCCATCTACTTTCCAGAGAATAAGTCTATTCAAAATCTATAAGCTGTCATAGCTTCGTGATTAGATCGCATAACGCCTTCAATTCAATGGCAAGTACAGCCATCTACTTGCCAGAGAATAGGTATATTCAAAATCTATAACCTGCTATAGCATGGTGAATTGATCGCCAAACGCCTTCAATCCAATGGCAAGTACAGCCATCTACTTGCCAGAGGAT
>NW_016913130.1:0-1645 GCF_001483705.2 Eufriesea mexicana | reverse complement strand
CAGATTCTATAGCATTGCAATGGCCATAGCACGCCAATAGTGTCCCTCCTCCTTATCTAAGCATGATAGCTAGCTCACCATGGTATTAGAGGAAAATGTCTATAAAATTAATTTTTCTGCCCAATTATATTGCAGTGCAATGGCTACGGCACGCCAATGGAATCTTTCCTCCTTATTTATGCAGGACAGTTATCTCACCGCGATATTAGTCGCAATTGTCAATAAAATTGTATTTTCCGGACAGATTCTATAGCATTGCAATGGCTATAGCACGCCAATGGTATCTTTCCTCCTTATATATGCAAGACAGCTAGCTCACCACGATATTATTCGAAAATGTCATTAAAATTGAATTTTCCAGCCAGATTCTATAGCATTGCAATGGCTATAGTAGGCCAATAGAATTCTTCCTCCTTTCGTATACAATGGAGTTACCTCGTCACGATATTAGTAGAAAAGAACAAAAAAATTGAATTTTCCAGGCAGATTCTATAGCATTGCAATGGCTATAGCACGCCAATAGAATCTGTCCTCCGTATTTATGCATGAAAGTTACCTCACCACGATATTAGTCGAAAATGTAAATAAAACTGAATTTTCCAGCCATATTCTACAGCATTGCAGTGGCTATAGTGGACCAATATAATTCTTCCTCCTTACGTATACAAGGGTGTTAGCTCACAGCGATATTAGTCGAAAATAACAATAAAATTGAAGTTTCCAGCCTGTTTCTATAGCACTGCAATAGCTGTAGCACGCTAATAGAATCTGTCCTCCTTATTTATGCAAGAAAGTTATCTCACCACGATATTAGTCGAAAATAACAAGAAAATTGAATTTTGTAGCCAGATCCTGTAGCAATGCAATGACTACAGCACGACAATAGAACCTTTCCTCCTTATTTATGCACGAAAGTCAGCTCACAACGATATCAGTAGAAAATGTCAATAAAGTTGAATTTCCCAGGCTGAATCTAGAGCACCGCAATGGCTATAGCACGCCAATAGAATCTTTCCTCCTTATTTGTGCACGAAAGAGAGCTCACAACGATATTAGTAGAAAATGTCATTGAAATTGAATATTCCAGCCAGATTCTAAAACATTGAAATGGCTATTGTACACCAACAGAATTCTTCCCCCTTACGTATGCAAGGGAGCTAGCTCACCGCGATATATGTCGAGAATGTCAATAAAATTTAATTTCCCAGCCAGATCCTGTAGCAATGCAATGGCTATAGCACGCCAGTGGAATCTGTCCTCCATATATATGCAAGCAAGTTACCTCACCACAATATTAGTCGAAAATGACAATGAAATTGAATTTTCCAGCCTGATTCTATACCATTGCAATGGCTATAGCTCGCCAATAGAATCTTTCCTCGTTATTTATGCAAGAAAACCAGCTCACCACGATATTCACCACGATATCAGTCGAAAATGTAAAATAAATTGAGTTTTCCAGCCAGATTCTACAGCATTACAATGGCTATAGTAGACCAATAGTATTCTTCCTCCTTACGTATACAAGGGAGTTAGCTCACCACGATATAAGTCGAAAATAACAATAAAATTGAATTTTCTGGCCTGATCCTGTAGCAATGCAATGGCTACAGCACGTCAAAAGAATCTTTCCTCCTTATTTATG
>NW_016913129.1:0-27513 GCF_001483705.2 Eufriesea mexicana | reverse complement strand
CTAGAGTAATCCAACCTAACGAAACGTACCATAACAAAACCTAACGTGCCACGGCCACTACTGATCACCTCCCCAGAGTCTAGCAGTGTATAGCAAAGCAATGTGTAGCACTCATATTCACGAAATGGCAGTGCATAGCACGAACGTCGAAGAAATCTTAACCGAACCTTCGTAACCTAACCTAACGAAACGTAACCAGTCCCAACCTGACGTGCCTATCCCACTATTGCTGGCCTCCCCATAGCCAAGCAGAGCATATTAGAGGAGAGTATGTCGCAGAGGTCCATAGAAAGACTGTGCATGGTAAAAAAGTGAAAGATATCCCAACCTACGCAGGCAAACCTAACCTAACCAAACGTAACCCAAATAAACTTAACGCGCAGTGGCCATTATTTCTGGTATTCCCAGAGCAAAGCAGAGTATATTGGAGCACAGTAGGGCGCAGAAATCCAACGAATATCAGTGCATAGCGTAAGAGCCGAAGCTTTCCTCTCCTAACCTACCACAACGTAACATAAGCGGACATAACGTAACCCGCATCGACGTTCAACGACCGCCATTGCTGGCCTCACGAGAGCTAATTAGAGTATGGCAGAGCAATGTAGAGCGCTGGAATCGTCCGAATAGCAATGTAAAGCACAAAAGTCAAAGCTATCCTAACTAATTCTTACCAAACCTAGTCGTACCAAAGGTAATATAACTCAACCTAACGTGCCGAAACACTATTCCTGGCGTACACAGAGACAAGCGGAGTGCGATAGCGCACCGAAGAGGGAAGGAGTGCATATAATAGGGGTGCGTAGCACAAGAGTCAACGCTATCCTAACCATACACAGCTTATCCTAACCTAACCACACGTAATATAACACAAACTGCCGTGGGGCTACCACTATTTCTGGCTTCCCGAGGGTCTAGTAGAGCATATTCGAGCAATGTAGAGCCTAGACGTCCACCGAATATCAATGTACAGCGCAAAAGACTAAGTTATCCTACCCTAACATAAACGAGTGCAACATAATTCAGACTAACGTGCCGACACCAATACTGCTAGCCTCCACATAGCGATGCAGAATACAGCAGAGCACAGTAGAGCTCAGAAATCTACCGAACGGCAGAGTATAGCACAAAAGTCAATGCTATCCTATCCTCACCAAACTAAACGTAACATAACCGAACACAACATAACTCAGACCAACGTGCCGAGAGCATGACTGCTGGCCTCAACAGAGCCACGCAGTATGTACTAGAGCACAGTAGAGCACAGCAGTCCATAGGATTTCCGTGTAGAGCAAACATGTCAAAGCTATCCTAACCAGACCCAATCAAACCTAACCTATCCGAACGTAACCTATCCCAAACTAACGCGCCACGACCGCTATTGCTGGCCTCCCCGGAGACATGCCGATACAAGTTGCGCAATGCAGAGCGCAGATATCTTCCGATTAGCAGTGTATTGCACAAAAGTTGAACCTATCCAAACTAAACCTTTCCTACCCTGGCCAGGCCAAGCGTAACACAATTCAACCCAGCTTGCCGAGACCACTATTGCTGGCCACAATAGAGCAAAGCAGAACATACTGGAGCGCTGTAGAGCGCAGAAACACACCGCACAGCAGTGTACCGACAAATCTATCCCATCCTAACCTAGCCAAGCGTTACCTAACAAAACGTAACATAACCCAACCTGACGTGCCGTGACCAAGAATGCTGGCCTCGCGAGAGCCGAGAAGAGTTTGGTAGAGAAACGTAGAGCGCCCGAATCCACCGAATTTCAACGTACAGCGCAAAGGTCTATGCAATGCTCGCTTAACCTGACCATCCGTGACATAACCAAACGAAACATAAGTCGGAATAGTGAGACGAGACCTATAATGCTGGCCTCCACGTAGCCAAGCAGAATATACTGGAGAAAAGCAGAACGCAGATATTCTACGAATAGCGGTGTATAGCACAGAAGTCAAAGATATCCTAACCTAAACCAAACATACCCAACCTAACGAAACATAACCTAAATCAATCTAACGCGCGGCGGCCAACATTTCTGGCACCAACAGATCAAAGCAGGTCATATTAGATTACACTGGTGAGCAGAAATCCAACGAATAGCAGCCTACAGCGCAAAAGTCAAAGTTATCCCTGCCTAAACTACCCAAACGTAACGTAAGCAAACGTAACATATCCAAACGTAACTTAACGCAATATAGCGTGCCGTGACTACTACTGCTGGCATCCCCATAATCAGCAGAATATACTAGAGCACAGTAGAGCGCAGAAATCGACCGAAGAAAGGTGTATACCACTCATGCCAAAGCTATCCAAAGATAACCCTGGCTAACATAACTAGACCAAACGTAGCCTAACCCAACCCAGCGCTCCGTAACAACTATTACTAGCCACCCCATGGACAAGCAGAGTGTAGGAGAGCAATGTAGAGCGCAGAAATACACCGGATGGCAGTGTATATCACAAAAGTCAATGCTATCTTCTCCTAACATATTCAAACGCAACATAACCGAAAGAAACTTAACTCAACGTATCGCGCCACGGCCACCGCTGCTGGCAACCACGGAGACGAGCTGATTGTAGTAGAGCGCAGCTGAGCGCAGGAATCCACCTTATAGCAATGTGTACCACGAAAGAGGAAGCTGTCCAAGCCTAACCCGGACTAACGTAACCCAACCAAACGTAGTCTAACTCAGCCTAACGTGCCGAGACCATCATTCCTGGCCACCCCAGAGACAGGCAGAGCACATTAGAGCACAGCAGATGGCAGAAATCCACCGAATAGCAGTCTACAGCACAAGGGTCAAAGGTATCCCAACCTAACTTTACCAAACATAGCATAACCAAACGTAACCAAACTTAACCTAACGTGCCTAGACCACTATTGCAGGACTCCCTGTTGCTAAGCAGAGCTTATTAGAGGAGAGTGGGGCGATCAAGTACATAGAGTGACAGGTTATAGCCCAAAAGCCATAGATATCCTAACCTAACCCAAGGAAATCTAATCAAACCAAACAAAACTTAACACAACCTAACGAGCCGCAGCCACCATTTCTAGCCTCCCCAAAGCTAGGCAGATAATATCATATCACAGTACAGCGCAGAAATCCACCGAACAGCAGTGTATAACACAAAAGTCGAAGCCATCCTAGCAAAACAGGACCTTACCTAACCTAACCAAACGTAGAATAGCTGAACCTAACCAGCCGCGACATCTATTGCTGGCCTCCCCAGGGTCAGGCAGAACATACTAGACCACAGTAGAGCGCACAATTCCACCGAGTAGCAGTGTATAGCACAATAGTCAAAGCCATCATAACCGAACATAGCCTAACAGAACCTAAATGGTCGTAACATAACAAAACCTATCGCACCACGATTACAATTGCTGATCTCCCCAGTGCAAAGCAGAGCATATTAGAGCACAGTAGGGCGCAGAAGTCAATCGAAGAGGAAACTACATCACGTAAGTCTAAGCTACCCCATCCTATCGCAGCAAAACGTAACATAACCGAACGCAACATAACTCAACATAACGTGCCGAGACTACTATTGCTGGCATCCCCGGAGATAAGCAGAGCATATTAGAGTACCATAAAGCGCGATAAGATGCCGAATATCACTGTATAGAACAAAAGTTAAAGCCATTCTTCCCTAACCTAACAAACATTCACGTAACCGAACGTAACATAACTCAAAGTAACGTGCGGCGACAACTATTTCTGGGCTCCCCAAATTCAAGCAGAGATCAGTAGAGCAGAGCAGAGCGGAGAATTCGCCCTAATAATACCTTATAACAGGAAAGTCAAAGCTATCCTAAAATGACGCAAGGTCACCTAACGTAACCGAACGTACTTTTACTCAACCTAACGAGCCGCGATCGCCATTGCTGGTATCCCAGGAGTCGAACAGAATATAGTAGATAAATTTATAGCGCAAAAATGCACCGAAGTGCAATGTATAGCACAAAAGTCTAAGCGATCCTATCCCAACATAACCAAACGTAGCATAACGAGACGAAACATAACTCAGACTAACGTGCCTAGAGCCCTGCCGCTGGCCTCCCCAAAGCAAAGCAGAAATTACTAGAGCACTTTCCAGCGCAGAAGACCACCGAATAGCAGCGTACAGCTCAAATGCCAATGCCAGCCTGACCACTCATCACCTACCATAACCAACCAACCGTAACATAACTGAAGCTAATGTGACGAGGCCACAATTGCTGGCCTCCCCACAGCCATGCAGAGCACATGAGAGCACAGGAGAAAGCAGAAATTATCTGTACAGCAGCGTATTGCACAAAGGTCAAAGATATCCTATCCTAACCGGAACAAACGCAACATATACAAACGTAACCTAACGAAATTTATCGCGCCACAACCATAATTGCTTGCCTCCCGAGAGTAGAGCAGAGTACAGTAATGGACAGTAAAGCGCAGGAAGCCACCAAGTAGCAATGTACCGCACGTAAGTCGAAGATATCCTAACCCAACTAGGCTTTATCTAACCCAGACGACCGTAGAACAGCTATACCGGACGTGACGCGACCACTATTGCTGACTTCCCCGGAGACAAGCAGAATATGATAGAGCATAGTAGAGAACACAGGTCCATGGAATGGCAGTGTATAGCATGTAAGTCAAAGATATCCCAACCTAACACACGCAAACCGAAGCTAACCAAACGTAACCTAACACATAATAACGCGCCGCGGACACTATTTCTGGAACTCCCAGAGCGAAGCCGGGAATATTAGATCACAGTAGAGCGCTGGTATGCACCGAATAGGAGTGCACAGCTCAAGAGTCATAGCTATCCCAACCTAACATGATCAAACATAGTTATACCAAATGATACCTATCACAACCTAACGCGCCTAGACCACTGTTGCTGACCTCTCCAGAGCAAAGCAGAATATACCAGAGCATAGGAGAGCGCAGAAATCCGCCGCACTCAAGTACAAGGGACAAAAGTCAAAGATACCCTAAACTAACCTGACATAACATAACCTAGCCGAACGAAGCCTAACCAAACCTAACGTACCGAGACCACTTTTACTGCCCTCCCCAGAGCCGAGGAGGATATAGTAGAGTAATGCAGTGCATAGAAATCCACCGAATAGCAGTTTACGGCGCAGAAGTATATTCTGCTCAATAATAGCATGTCCAAACGTAATACAAACAAACGCAGCCTAACCTGACCTAATGTGCCGCGACCACTGTTGCTGGTCTCCGCAGAAACGAGCAGAACATAGCAGTGCACAGTAGAGGGCAGGAATCCTCCGAATAACTGTGCATAGCACGAAAGTCGAAGTTATCCTGTCCCAACCTAGCAATACGTAACATAACCAAGAGCAACATATCTCTGCCTAACGTGCCGAGACCACTGCTTCTGGCCTCCACAGTGCCAAGCAGAATATACTAGAGCACAGTGGAGGGCAGGAATCAACCGCATAGCAGTGCATAGCACAAAAGTCATAGCCATCCTGAACAAACATAGCCTAACCTAGCCTATCAAAACGTAACCTAACACAACCTATTGTGCAACGACCGATATTACTGGCGCGCCGAGAGTAGCGGAGAGTACAGCAGAGCATTGTGGAGCGCAGAAATCCACCGTATATCAGTGTGTGGCACAAAAGCCGAAGATATCCCATCCCAACCAAGCCAAGGGCAGCATAAACGAATGCAACATATCTCTACCAAACGTGGCGAGACCTCTACTACTGGCCTCCTTATAGCCGAGTTGAATATGCTGGAGCACAGTTGAGCGCGGAAATGGAAGGAGTAGCGGTGCACAGCATAAAAGTCGAAGCCATCTCCACAAAATATTACCTAACGTAACCTAACCAATCGTAACCTAACACATACAAACCTGCCACGACAACTATCACTGGCTTTCCCATAGACAAGCGGAGGAGGGCAGAGCAATGCAGATCGCAGTTATTGGCTGAATAGCAGTGTACAGCAAAAACGTTTAAGCTAAACTAGCCAAACCTAACAAAACCTAACCAAGCCGAACTTAACATAGCTCAAACTGACTTGCCCGGAACAGAGGTGCTCGCCTCCGCAGAGCCAAGCGGAGGGCACTAAGATGCAGCAGATCATAGAAGTACACCTAGCAGCAGACTATAGCACTAAAGTCAAATCTATCCTCACCTAACCAAACCAGCCGTAATATAACCAGACGTAACATAACACATCCAAGCGTGCCGACAACGCTATTGTTGCCCTCCCCAGAGCCAAACTGGATTTACTAGAGCAAAGCTGGTCGCAGATATCCACCGAGTGGCCGTGTACAGCACAAAAGTTAAAGCTATCCTAACCAAACTTATCCCGTCCCAACCTAACCGAACGTAACAAGACTCATCATAACGTGCCGAGACCACTATTGCTGGCATTGCCAGAGTCATGCTGAAAATATTAGAGCACTGTAGGGCGCAGGAATCCACCTAATAGCAGACTATAGCACTAAAGGCATAGCTTTGCTCTCCTAACATACAGAATCGTAACATAACCAACCGTACCCTAGCTTACCCTCACGTGACGCGACCACCTTTGCTGGCCTCCCAAGATTCAGGCTGAACATATTAGTCGGGTGTAGGATGCCGAAATCCATAGAATGGCGCTGTATATCAGAAGAGTCAAAGCTACACGACCCTAGCCCAAACGAACAGGACATAGCCAAACATAGACTGACTCAACATTACGTACGGAGACTGCTATTGCTGCCGTACACAGAGGCAAGCAGGACATACTCGAGAATAGTAGGCCTCTGATATCCACCGAATAGCAGCGTACAGCACAAAAGTTAAAGCCACACTTACCAAACGTTCCCTAACCCAACCTAACCGAACGTAGCCTGACTCATCATGACGTGCCAGGACCAAGCTGAAGATATTAGAGCACTGTAGGGAGCACAAATCCCCTAAATAGCAGAACACAGCACTAAAGACAAATTTATCCCCTCCTAACCCAACCAATCTTAACACGATCAAACCTAACCTTACTGTACGTGACGTGCCGCGACCACAATTGCTGGCCTCCACAAAGTCAAGCGGAACATATTGGTGGAGAGTAGAACGCAGGAATCCATAGGATGGCTGAGTATATCAGAAAAGACAATGCACCCAAACCTATCCGGAGCCAACATTACATAATCAAACATAACCTAACTAAACCTGACGTGCCGATACCGCTGTCGCTGCCTGCCCCACAACCGGGCTGAACATACTAGATCTCAGTAATGCGAAGAAATCCGCCGAATGGCAATGCACAGCGCAAAAGTTAGAGCCAACGTTACCAAACGTAGCCCAATCTAACCTAACCGAACGTAGCCTGAATCATCATTACGTGCCGAGGCCAACGTTGCCGGCTATGCCAGGGCCAAGTTGAAAACATTAGAGCACTCTAGGGCGCAGGAATCAAAGTAATAGCAAAACACAGCGCTTAAGAATAAGATTCCCCTCCTAACCTAACCAATCATAACATAACAAAACGCAACATATCTAAGTCAAACGTGCCGCGACCACTATGACTGGCCGCCCCAAAGCCAAACAGGGCGCATTAGGGGAGAGTATAACGCAAAAATTCATAGAATCGCAGTGTATGTCTGAAAAGTCAAAGATACACAAACCTAACCCAAACCAACGGAACACATCCAAACATAGCCTAACACAAACTGACGTGTTGAGACCGCTATTGCTTAATATCCACACTGCCTAGAAGGACATACTAGAGCACAGTAGAGCGCAGAAATCCACCGCACTGCAGCGTACAGGACGAAAGTCTAAGTTAGCCAAGCCTCACCTAAACCAACCTAAACAAATCAAACGTAGCCTAACTCACAATAACGTGCCGCGACCACAAATGCTGACCTCGCCGGTGCCAAACAGAATATTGTAGAGCAAAGTGGAGCGCTGGAATGATCCGAATAGAAGTGTATAGCACGAAAGTCAAAACCGTCCTCTCCGAACTAAACGAAACCTAGCCTAATCAAACTTATTAAAACTCAACCAAACGTACCGAGAAGGCCGCTGCTGCCCTCCCCACGGCCAAGACCAGAATATTAGAGCAGAGTGGAGCACAGGAATCCACCAGATAGAAGTGAAGGGCACAAAAGTCAAATATATGCGTCCTAACCTAACCAAACCAAACCTGTCCAAGCGCAACCTATCTGAACCTAACGTGACTCGACCACTATTGCTTGCATACGCAGAGCCAAGCAGAGCGCTATAGAGCACCGTAGAGCGCAGAAATGCGCCGAAGAGCAGTGTATAACACAATAGTGCAAAGCAATCCTCCCCTGCCATAACCTAACCTAACCTGACCAAACGTTACATAACAAAACCTTTCGTGTCACGGCCACCATTGCAGGCCTCCACAAAGAAAAGCGGAATATACTGGAGCACTGTAGTGCGCAGAAACGGGCCGCATTGAAATGAATAGCACAAAATCCATGGATGTCCAAACCTAACTTAACCTAACCGAACCTAAGCAAACGTAACATAACACGAACTAACGTGTCAATATCATTATCTCTGGCCTCCCCAGAGCCGAGCAGAGAATATTAGAACACAGTAGAGCGCAGAAATCCGCGGATAGCAGTGTTTAGCACAAAAGTCAAAGCAACCCTATCCTAATATATCCAACCTTCACATACCCGAACGTAACATAACGCAATCTAACGTACCCAGACCACTATTGCTGGCCTTTCCAGATGCGAGCCGATATTACTAAAGGACAGTAGGGCGCATAAGACCATAGAATCGCAGTGCATAGCGTAATAGTCATGTCCATCCAGGCCTAACAAATGTTATCATAACCTAACCGAACGTTGCCCACCTCAGCGTAACATACCGCGGACACTGTTACTGTCCTCTCCAAGGAAAAGTAGAATGTAGCAGAGGGCAGCCGGGCGCAGAAGTCCAACGAAAGTCAGTGTATAACACGAAAGCCAAAGCTACCCTTATCGAACTTAACCAATCCTAAACTAATCGCACGTAACATAAAACAACCTAACGTGCCGAGACCCCTATTGCTGTCGTGCAAGTTGACAAGCCGAATATGACAGAGAACAGTAGAGCCCAGCAGTCCATAAAATAGAAGCGACGAGCGCAAAGGTCAAGGTTATCCTAAACAAATCCGAAAGAGCCAGAAACAGCCAAACGTAATCTAACTGAACCTAACCTGCCGCGGCCGGTATTGCTGGCCTCCAAGGAGCCGAGCGGTGCATAATGGAGGGTAGTGGAACGCAGAAATATATAGAATCGCGGTGCACAGCAGCAAAGGCGTAGCTATCCAAACCTAACCGCTGCTAACGTAGCAAAACCAGACGTAGCATATCGCAACCTATCTTGGGGAGGCTATTATTTCTGGCCTCCCCAGAGCCAAGCAGAATAAACTACAGCACAGCAGAGCGCAGAAATCCACGGCATTGCAATATAGCCCACAGAAGCCGAAGATACCCTAACCCAACCTCCCTAGCCTATCCAGCCTGCACATAGCACAACCCAAACTCACGTGCCGAGACCACTCTTACTGGCCACCGCAGAGCCTAGCAGAGTGCAGTAGAGCACAGTAGGTAACAGAAGTCCAACGGACAACAGTGTACAGCACGAAAGTCAAAGCTATCCTAACCAAATATAGCCTAACATGACCTAACCAATCGTAACATAACTCATCCTAACGTGCCAGGACCACTATTGGCCGCCTCCCCAGAGTCGAGCGGAGTATAGTGGATGAATGTAGAGCTCAGAAACCCACCGAGTAGCGGTGTGGAGAACAAAAGTCAAAGAAATAGTGACCGAGCGTTCCTAACCAAACTTAGCGAAACGCAACCTTGCACAAGCTAACGTGCCGGAACCGCTATTGCTCTCATCCACAAGCACAAGCAGAATGTACTAGAACACAAAGAGCAAAGAAATGTAACGAGAGGCAGTGTATAGCACGAAAGTCAGAGATACCCAAACCTAACTTGACACAATCGGACGTAACCAAACGTAAAATAGATATGCCTAACGAGGCGAGACCTCTATGGCTAGCCTCAACAGAGCCAACCAGAACATATCAGAGAACAGCAGAGCGCAAAAAGCCATAAAAGGGCAGAGAATATGACAAACATCAAAGAAACCCTAAACTTACCTGACCTGGCCCAACTTAAAGGAACGTGGACTAAATAAACCTAACGTGACAAGACAATTATTGCTATCCTCCTCAGTGCCGAGCAGAACACACCAGAGCACTGTAGAGCGCAGAAATCCTACGAGCAGCAGTGTATAGCACAATAGTCAAAGACGATCACTATCGCTGTCCTTACGGGAGCCAAGGAGTGTATATTTGGGCAATGTTGAACGCAGGAATCGGCCGAATAGCAGAGTATAGCTCATAAGTCAAAGCTATCCTAACCAAGCCCAACAAACCTAACGAACCGAGCGTAACATATCACAACTTATCGTGCCGCGACCACAACCCATGGCGCCTACAGTGACAAGCACAGAGTGGTGGAGCACAGTAGGGCGAAGATATCCACCGAATATAAGTGTATAGTGCAAAAGTGACAGTTGTCCTATCCTAACCTGAACAACCATAACATAACCAGGCGCAACAGAATCCAAACTAACGTGACTAGAACACTGTAGTCGGCATCCCCTGCGCAAAGCTGAACTTAGCAGAGCACAGTAGAGCGCAGAAGTGCACCGCATTGAAGTGTATAGCACAAAAGTCTAAGATATCCTAACGTAACCTGAGCTAACCTAACCTAACCGAACGTAACCTGACTCAACCTAACGTGACGAGACAACTATTACTGACTTCCCGCGAGTCGAGCAGATTGTAGTAGAGCAATGTATGGCGTAGAAATCCACCGAATAGCGGTGTATAGCGCAAAAGTCTCTGACATCCTCTCCTAACGTTACCAACCGTAGCATTGCCAAACGTAGCCTAACAAAACCGTTCGTGCCACGAATACTATTCCTGGCCTCCCCAGAGTCGTGCAGAGTATAGTTGAGCGCACTACAGTGCAGAAAGCCACCAAACAGCAATGTATATCTCGAAAGTCAAGGATATACTAATCTAACCGTGAATAACTTAACCTAACCCAACCTAGAGTAAGTAAACCTAACGTGCCGCTGTCACCATTGCTGTCTCCCCGATGGACAAGCAGAGTATGATATAGCACAGTAGAGCATACAGCCTAACGTGCCGCGTCCGGTATTGCTGGCATCCACAGAGCGAAGCAGAGCACATTAGAACACAGTACAGAGCAGAAATCCACCGAATAGCAGTGAACAGCACAAATGTCAAAGCTCTCCTTTCCAAGCACAACCGAACCTTACCTATCCAAACGTAACCTAACTGATCCCTACGTGCCACGGTCCCTATTGCTCGCCACCCCATAGACAAGCAGATGCTGGTGAAGCAATGCAGTGCATAGATATCGAAAGAGCATCAGAGAATGGCGCAAAGGTGAATGCTATCCTAACCACGCCTATACCAACCCAGCCAAGCCAAGCGTAACATAACCATATCTTGCGTGGCGAGAACACTTTTGCTGGCCCCCACAGAGCCAACCAGAACACATTAGAGCGCAGTAGAGCGCAGAACTCCACCGTGTAGAAGTTTATAGCACATAGGTCAATGCTATCCCTTCCTTACCTATCCAAACGTAATGCAACCGAAGGTAAGTTAACCATTCCTAACGTTTCGTGACCTCTACTGCTGTCCTCCTCAGAGCCAAGCCGAACATACTAGAGGAGAGTAGAACGCAGTAGTCCATAGATTCGCAGTGTATAGCAGAAAAGACAAAGCCACCCGAACCCAACACATGCAAGTGTTACCCAACCAGACGAAGCCTAACTCCACATAGCGAGCCGCTGCAACTATTACTGGACTCCCCAGGGACAAGCAGAATATACTACGCTAACCAAGCATAGCGTAGCTAAGCCTAACGGGCCGAGACCACTATTTCTGGTCACCACAAAGCCAAACAGAGTGCACTAGAGCACAGCTGAGGGCAGAAATCCACCGAATAGCAGTCCGCAGCACAAACGTGAATGCTGCGCAATAAAAACATATCCGAACGTAGTATAAGCAAACGTAACCTAACATAACCTCACGCGCCGGGACCACTATTGCTGGCCTCGCCAGAGTCCGTGCGAGCATAGTAGAGCAATGAAGAGCGCAGAAATCTACCGAATAGTTGTGTATATCGCAATAGTCAAAGGTACCATATTCTAACACAACCAGAAAGAACCTAACTCAACATAACGTGCCGACACCACTATTACTGACCTCCCGAGGGCAAAGCGGAATATACTAGAGTACCCGAGGCCGCAGAAGTCTGCCGCACTGTAGTGCAAAGCACAAAAGTCAAAGACTTCCTAACCTAACCTGGCATAACCTAACATAACCAAGCTTATCCAATTCCAACCTAACGCGCCTAGACAACTACTGCTGAACTACCCATCGACAAGCAGGGCGTATTAGGGGAGAGTAGAGCGTAGGGGTCCATATAAGTGCAGTGCATAGCACGAAAGTCAGTGACATCCTAACACAACCCAAACACAATAAACCATAGCCAAATGCAACATAAGACAGAGTAAAGAGCCGCGGCCACTGTTTCTGGAAAACCCAGAACAAAGCAGGAAGCATTAGATCACAACAGAGAGCAGAAATATACCATATAGACATGTACAAAGCGAAGCTTTCCTATCCTAGCCTATCCAAACGTAAGCTGGCCATACGCAGCCTAACTGAACCTGACGTGTCGAGGCCACAGTTGCTAGCCTACCCAGAGGCAAGCAGAACATACTGGAGCACAGTAGAGGGCACAAAGCCAGCAAATAGCAGTGTATAGCGAAATAGTCAAGGAGATCATAACCTAACCTCTCCCAAACTAGCCTAACTGAACGTAGACTGACTAAGCCTAAACAGCCGAGTCCACTTCTGCTGGCCAACACATCGCCACGCATAACATATTAGAGAAGACGAAGGCGCCGTAATCCATAGAATCGCAGGGCATAGCAGGAGAGTTAAAGCTACCCATGCCTGACTCAAGCCAACATAACCTAACCGAACGTGACCTAACTCAAACTATCGTACCGCGCAACTGTTACTTGCATACCCAGAGCAAACCAGAGCATACAAGATCACAGTAGAGCGCAAGAATCCAACCAATGGCAGAGTATAGCACAAAAGTCAAAGCTATCCTAGCCTAACCTAACCAAACATAATACAACCAAACGTAACCTAACATAACCTAACGTGTCTGGACATTTGTTTCTGACATCCCCAGAGCCAATCCGAATATACTAGAGCTCAGTAGAGCTGAGAAATCTGCCGAATAGCAGCGTATAGCACACAAGTCAAGGCCATCGTCTCCTAACAGCCAATCGTAACAATACCGAACGTAACATGACAAAACCTATCTTGACGCGACCACTGTTGCTGGCCTCCCCAGAAACAAGCATGTCATATTTGAGCGCGGTGGTGCACAGAAAGGCACCGAATAGCAGGGCATAGGCGAAAGTCGAAGCTATCCCATCCTAACCTAACAGAAGCTTACCTAGCCTAACGTAACCTAGCTCACCCTACTAAGCCGCAAGCACTATATCTGGCGCCCCCAGAGCGAAGCAGAGCATATTAGAGCACAGTAGATCGCAGAAATCCGCCGAGAGCAGTATGCGGCACAAAGGTCAAATGTACCCTATCCTAAAATAACAACCATAACACAGCCAAACGTAAGCAGGCTCAACTAAACGTGCCGTCGCCGCTATTGCAGGCTTCCCCAAAGCGAAGCAGGCCATATTATAGGTGAGTAGGGCGCTGAGATCCATAGAATCTCCGTGTACAGCAGAAAACTCGACGATATCCAAACCCAAGCAACACAAAGGAACCTAACCTAACGCTGGCAAACAAAACGTAACGTGCCGTGACCACTATTGCTGACCTACCCTGGGTCTAGCAGATTAGAGTAGAGTTCTGTGGATGGCAGGAATCAACCGAACATCTGTTTATAGCACGAAAGTCAAAGCTGCCCTAGCCAAACCTAACCTAACCTAACATAGCCAAGCGTAACATAACTCAACCTATAGTGCCACGACCGCCATTGTTCGCCTCACCAGTTTGGAGTAGAGTATAGTAGAGGAACGGTGATCCCAGAAATCTACCGAATGGCAGTGAGTAGCACAAAAGACATGGTTTACCTGTCCTATCCGAAACAGACTTAACATAAATTAACGTAACCTAACCCAATATAACGGGCCGCGGCCGCCATTTCTGGCATACGCGGAGCAAAGCAGGGGATATTATTCCGCAGTAGCGCGCAGAAATCCACCGGATAGCAGTGTAAATCACCAAAGTCAAGGCTATAATCTCCTAACCTTAAAAAACGTGACACGAACAAACGTAACGTAGCACAACTTGTGGTGCCACGATCATTATTGCTGGCCTCACGAGAGCCGGGAAGAGTATAGTAGAGCAATGTAGGTCGCTGAATTCGACCGGACAGCAGTGTACAGCACAAAGTCAAAGCTACCCTATCCTAACCTAACCAAGCGCAGCGTAACCAAACGCAACATAACTCAGCCTAACGTGCAGAGAGGACTATTGCTGACCTCCCCATAGCCAAGCAGAGTATACTAGAGCACTATAGATAGTAAAAATACACCGAAGACCAGCGTAGAGCGCAAACGTCAAAGCTATACTATCCACACTTAACCTACCTAAAGCAAATCAAACGAAACCTGACTGAACCGAACATGTCGCCATTGCTATTGCTGGCATCCCCAGAGCGGGGAAAAACATATTAGGGCACGGTAGAGCGCAGAAATCATCCCTATAGTAGCTTAGAGCGCAGAAGTCAAAGTTAACCAACCATAACCTGACCAAACGTAACGTAACCAAACGTAACGTGACATATACTGACGTGCCGAGACCTCTATTTCTGGCCTCCCCATAGCCAAGAAGAACATATTAGAGCACAGAAGAGCGCAGAAGTCCACCGAGTACCAGCTTTTAGCACAAAAGTCAAAGCCTTCCGAGCCAAAATTAACCAAACCAAGCCTGGCCAAACGTAACCTATCTAAACCAAACGTCCAACGACCACTATTGCTTGCCACCCCAGAGACATGCAGATCCTAGTGGAGCAATGCAGAGCTCAGATATCGACCGTATAGCAGCGTATAGCACGGAGGTCAATGTCATCCTAACCAAACTTGACCTACTCCAGCCTAACCGAGCGTAACCTGGCCCAACGAAACGTGCCACGCATCCCCTCGCAGGCCTCCCCGGAGTCAAGCATATGCTGGTATAGCAGAGCAGTGCGCAGGTATCGACCATATAGCAGCGTATAGCGCAAAAGTCAAAGCTATCCTAACCAAACAAGACATAACATAACATAGCCGAACATAGAACAGCTGAAGCGAACGAGATGAGACCTCCACTGCTGGCCTAGCCATAGCCAAACAGAATATATTACGTCGCAGTAGAGCGCAGAAATCCACCGAATAACAGAGTGCAACATAAAAGTCAAGGCCATCCTAACCTAACGTAGCCTAACCTAGATTAACCAAACGTAACCTAACTAAACCTACGGTGCAAAGACCCCATAAATTACTGGTCTCCGCTGAGTCGATCAGGGTATAGTAGAGCTATGTAGAGCGTACAAATCCACCGAATAGCAGTGTATAGCGCACTAGTCAATTCTTCCCTATCCTAACCTATTCAAACATAATCTAAGCGAACCGAATATAACTTAATCCTCCGTGCCGAGACCAATATTGCTAGCATCCCCAGAGACGTGCAAGACATACTAGTGCAGAGTAGAGCCCAGAAAGTTTCCATATAGCACTGTATAGCACAAAAGTCACAGACACACTAACAAAACATGACCAATCCTGTCCTGACCAAACGTAGATTATCTAAACCTAACGGGCTGAGATCACTATTGCTTGCTCCCCCACCGCCAAACGGAACTTATTAGAAGCGAGTAAAGCGCAGAGAACCATAGAATCGCAGTGTATAGCAGAAAAGTCAAAGCAATCCAAATCTAACCCACACTAATATAACCTAGCCAAACATATACTAACCCAAGCTAACGCGCAGAGACCACTATCACTGGCCTCCCCCGACGCGAGCAGGGTATAGCAGAGCCCTGTAGATTGCAGAAATCCACGGAACAGCGGTGTGTAGCACAAAAGTCACACCTACGCTATCCTAACATAGCCAACACAAACATTATCAAACGCAGCCTGGAAAAACGTATCGTGCCACGACCATTATTGCTGGCCCAGCGAGAGACGAGCAGAGTACAATATAGCACTGCAGAGCGCACAAAAGCCACCAAATAACAATGTATAGCACAATAGTCAAAGATATCCTGATGCAATCAGTTCTAACAAAACCTTACCTGACGCAGAATAAGTAGACCTAAGGTGCCGCGGTCACTATTTCTGGATTTCCCAGAGCAAAGCAGGGTATATTAGATCACAGTGGAGCGCAGAAATGTACCGAATAGCAGTGTCTGTCACAGAGGTCGAAGCTGTGCTAACCAAACCTATCCTAACCTACCCGAGCAAAGCGTTACCTATCATAACCTAGCGTGCCGAGACCACTACTGCTTGCATCGCCAGATCCAAGCAGAGTATGCTTGAGCACAGAAGAGCGCAGTAATCCATCACATTGCAGTGTGTAGCGCAAATGTCAAATACATCCTAACCTAAACGATCCTAACCTACCCTAACCGAACTTAGCCTGACAAAGGGTAACGGGCCGAGAACACCATTGTTGGCCTTTACAAAGCCAATCAGAGCATATTAGTGCAACCGACTGCTCAGGAATCCACCGAGTAGCCGAGTATACCGCAAGGGTCTAATTTATCCTGCCATAAGCTAACCAAACGTAACATAACACAACCTAGGTGCCGAGACCACCATAACTGGCTTGCCTAGAGTGAAGCAGAACATAGTAAAGCACAGAAGAGCGCAGGAATCCACCGAATAGCAGTGTATAGCACAAAAGTCTATGCTCTCCAAACCTATCTAAATATTGCATATGCAGACGTAACGTATCCCAAGCTTACGTGCCACGTCCGTTATTGCTGATCTCAAGTGAGATAAACGGAATACAGCAGAGCAATGTAGAACACTGAAATCGACCGAACAGAAGGATATAGCTCAAAAGTCAAAGCTAACCATACCAAACGTAACATAGCTCAAACTAACATGCCGAGGGCACTATTCCTGTCGTCCACAGTGACAAGCAGAGCGTCATAGCGCATAGAGGAGCGCAGGAGTTCATTGAATAGCAGTGTGTGGCACAAAAGTAATAGAAATCCACTGGTTAGCATTGTACAGCGCAAAAGTCAAAGATATACTATACTAACGTATCCAAAAGTAGTATAACCAAAGGTAACCTAACTCAACCTAACGGGAAGAGACCACGATTGCTGGCCACCCAGGGCCAAGCAGAACATGCCAGAGCACAGTAGAGCGCAGAGGACCATCGAACATCATCGTATATCACGAAAATCAAAGCTACACTCTCCCCACATAGCAAAGCGTAACGTAACAGAACGAAAACTAACTCAACCTAACGAGCCGATATCATTATTACTGCCCTCCACAGAGCCCAGCAGGACATATTGTAGGAGGGGAGAGCGCAGAAGTTCATGGAATTCCAGTGCTATCGCAATAGTCGAAGCTACCCTATCCTAACGATGCCAAACGTGACACAACCGAACGTAGCCCAACCAAACTTAACGTGCCGTGACCACTATTACTGGCCTCCTCAGACCCGCCCAGAATGTACCAGAGCACAGTAGACTGCAGATGTCCGCCGCACTGCAGGCTAAAGCACAAGAGTCAAAGATAGCCTAATCCAACCTAACCTAACCCAAACTAACCACATGCAACCTAACACAACCGAACGTGCTGAGACCGCTATTGCTGGATTCCACAGAGCAAAGTGGAATATACTAGAGCAGAGCAGAGCGCAGGAAGCATCCAAATAGCAACGTGTGGCAGAAAAGTCGAATAAGTCTTAACTTACCCTGACATAACCTAACGTAACATAACGTGGAATAACTAAACCTAACCGGCCGAGACCTCCACTTCTGGCCTCCCCAGTGTCATGCAGTAAATGCTAGAGAAAAGTAGAGAGCAGAAATCCAACGAATAGAAGTATATAGCACAAAAGCCAATCCACCATAGCCTAACCGAACCAAACATAGACTAACCAAACGTAACCTAACACAATCTAACGTGTCGCAAACACCTTTGCTGGCCACTCCAGGTTCGAGCTGAGTAAAGTAGGGCAATGTAGAGCGCAGAAATCCACCGAGTAGCACTGTAAAGCGCAATAGCCAGAGATATGCTATCCAAACCGAAACAAAACGAACATAACCTAACCAAACGTAACCTAACTCAAACTAACGTGCGGAGACCACAATTGCTGGCCTCCAGAGAGCGAAGCAGAGCATGCTAGAGCAGAGTAGAGCGCATAAGTCCGCCGAAAAGCAGTGTATTGCACAAAAGGCAAAGCTGACCTAGCCTAACCCAAGCCAACCTATCCTAGCCAAACGTAATCTAACTCGACATAACGAGCCGTGACCAGTATTGCTGACCTGCACTGAGTCAAGGAGAACATATTAGAGGAGAGTAGAGGGCAGTAATCCATCAACTCGCAGTGTACAGTAGAAAAGTCGAAACGATACAAACCTAACCTAAGCTAACGCAACGTAGCCAAACGTATCCTATCGCCACCTAATATGCCGGGAACACAATTACCGGCATCCCTAGGTCCAAGCTGAATATATTAGGGCAGAGTAAAGAGCAGAAATACGCCGAATAGCGGCGTACAGCGCAAGAGTTGTAGCTAGCCCCTCCTAACCAAACCACTCGTGACGGAACCAAACGTATCATATATCAGCCAAACATGCAGCGACCACTATTGCTGGCCTCCCCTGGGTCGAGCAGACTACAGTAGAGTGCAGTAATTCGCCGTATAGCAGTCTATTGCAAGAAAGTCAGAGCTAACCAAACCTAATCCAAACAAGCATGCCCTGACCTAAAGTAACATAACTCAACCTAACGTGCCGAGACCACTATTGCTGGCATCCAGAGAGTCAAGCAGAGCATATTAGAGCACAGTAGGGCGCAGAAGTCCACCGAATTGCAGTGTATAGCACAAATGTCAAAGCTATCCCAACCTGAGGAAAGAAAATGTAACCCGGCCAAAGAAATCTAACTCAAACTAACGTGCCGCGACTAGAATTCCTGGCCACCCCAGTGCCAAGCAGAGCATATTAGAGCACAGTATATCTCAGTAGTACATCGAATAGCAGTATCTAGCGCAAAGGCCATGCTATCATCTCCTACCCTTACCAAGCGTAGCATAGCCGAGCGTAGCCTAAATGAAACTAACGTGTCTGGACTACAATTACAATCATCCCCAGATTCGACCAGAGTACAGTAGAGCAATGTAGAGCGCAGAATTGCACCGGATAGCAGTGTAGAGCACAAAAGTCAAAGCTATCCTCTCCTAACCTATCCAAACTTAATATCATCAAACGCAACCAAACGTAAACGAACATGCCGAAACCACTATTTCTGGCCTCCACAGTGTCATGCAGTACATGCTAGAGAAAGGTAGAGAGCTGAAATCCAACGAATAGCAGTATATAGCACAAAAGCCAATCCACCATAACCTAACCGAACCAAACCTAGCCTAGCCAAACGTAACATAACTCAACCTATCGTGTCACGGCCACAATTGATGGCCACCCCAGGTTCGAGCAGAGTAAAGAGGGGCAATGTAGAGCGCAGAAATCGACCGAATAGCAGTTTAAATCTCAAAAGTCAGAGTTATCCTATCGTAACCCAACCAATCGTAACATACACAAACGTAACCGAACTCAACCTGACGTGAAGCGACCACTATTGCTGGCTTCCCCAGAGTCGAGATCTGTATAGTAGAGCACGGCAGGGCGCAGAAACCAACCGAATTAGAGCCTATGCCAAGAATGTCAAAGCTATCCAAACCAAACCAAAACTAACGAAACCTAAACAAACATAACCTAACTCAAACTTACGTGCCGAGAACAAAATTACTGGCCACGCCAGAGCCAAGCAGGTCATGTTTCAGCATAATAGAGCGCAGAAATCCACTGCAATGCAGCGAATAGCACAAAAGCCATAGGTAGCCTAACCCAACATGACCTAACCTAACCAAACCAAACATAACCTAACACAAGCTGACGTTCCACTACCAACACTGCTCGTTCCGCAGAGTGGAGCGGTTTATAGTAGAGCAATGTAGAACGCGGAAATGCACCGAATAGCAGTGTATAGCACCAACGTCAAAGATATCCTAACAAAACCTTAATAACCAAACCCAACGGTACGTAACCTAACACAACCTAACGCGCCGAGACCACTATTACTGGCAACCACAGTTCCAATCAGAGCGTATTAGGGTACATTAGCGCGCAGATATTATCCGAGGGCAGTGTATAGCGCAAAAGGCTAGGTAGCCTATCCTAACGTAACCAAACGTAACAAAACTAAACTCAATATAGCTAAACATAACTTCCCGCGACGGCTATTGCTGGCTTTCGTATAACGTCCCGCGACGGCTATTGCTGGCTTTCCCAGAGCCGAGGAGAACTTACTAGAGGAAAGTGCAGCGCAGAAAGCCATATAATCGCAGCTTATAGCACAGAAGTCATACTTTTCCGGACCAAACAAATGCTAACATAGCCTAACCGAACGTAGCATAACTCAACCTAACGCGCCAAGACCACTATTACTTGGCTCCCCGGCGCCAAGCAGAACATACTACTGCGCAGCATAGCATGCAAGTACGCTGCATTGCAGTGTATACCGCAAGAGTCAGACATTCCCTAACCTACGCTCACCAATCCTAACCTACCCAAACGTAGTATAACAGCATATAACGTGACGAGAAAAGTATTCGAGGCCTTCCCAGAGCCAAGCAGTAAATATTGGAGGGCACTGGACAGCATATATCCACCGCATAGCAGTGTGTTCCGCAAAAGTCAAGGCTACGGTGTCCTAACCTAGCAAAACGTAACATTAACACTCGTAACGTCTCTGAAAATAAAGCGCCGAGGCCAGTATTGCTGGCCTCCACAGAGCAATGCAGAAACTACTAGCGCACAGTGGAGCGCAGGAATCCATAGCATTGCAGTGCATAGCACAAAAGTGAAAGATACCCTAACCTAACTTGATATAACCTAACCTATCCAGACGAAGGGTAACTCAAATTAGCGCCTGAAGACCGATATGGCTTGCCTCCCCAGAGCAAAACAGGATATGTTAGAGCACAATAGACAGCAGAAATCCTCTGAATGGTAGTGTAGAGCACAAAAATCAAAGATATCCTAACCCAACATGACCATACCTAACTTAACCAAACGTCGTCTAACTCAACACAATGTACCGCGACCGCTATTTCCGGCCTCCGTGGGGACAAGCAAAACATATTAGAGCACAATAGAGAGCAGAAATCCAACGAATATCATTATAATGCACAAAGGTCAATGTAGCCTATCCTTACGTAGGCAAACCGAAAATGTACACACGTAACCTAACAAAACCTAACATGATGAGACTACTATTGTTGGACGCCCAGAGAAGAGCAGAACATACTAGAGCCCAGCAGAGCGCAGAAATCCACCGCATTGCTCTGTGCAGCTAGAAAGACATGTATAACAAACCTTACCTGACCTAATTTAACCTAACGAACCGTAGCACAGCTCACCAAAACGTGCGGAGGCCACTGTTGCTGCGCTCCCCAGAGTCGAGCACAACATACTAGAACATAGTAGAGCGCAGAAATTAATAGAATCGCAGTGTATGGCACAGCAGTCATATCAATCCAAACCTAACACAGGCTAACATAACCTAACCAAACGTAGCCTACCATGTCATAACGTGCCGCGACCACACTTGGTGGCCTCCCTAGGGCCAAGCAGAATACAGCAGAGCCTTTTCGAGCGCAGATGTCCTCCGAATAGCAGTGCATAGCGCGAATTCAAAGATAACCTGACCGAGCTAAGCTTAACCTAACCAAACCAAACGTAACATAACTCAACCTAACGCGCCGAGACCACTATTTCTGGCCACCACAAAGCCAAACAGAGTGAACTAGAGCACAGCTGAGGGCCGAAATCCACCGCAATGCAATGCGTACCACATTAGTTGAAGATACCCTAACCAAACCGGACTTAAACTAACATAGCGCAACGCAGCATGAATCTACATAACGTGCCGCGACCACAGCTCCTGGCATCTCCAGAGCAAAGCAGCATGCAGTAGAGCACAGTAGATCACAGGAATCCATCGAAAAGCAGTGTAAAGAGCAAAAGTCAAAGTAGCCTCTCCTAACGTAGCCAAACGTAACATATCCTAGCGAAACCTAACTCAACCTAACATGACGAGGCAACAATCTCTGGCCTCCACAGAGACAAACAGACGGTACTAGAGCGCAGCTGCGAGCAGAAATCCACCGCATTTCAATGGACGGCACAAATGTCTAAGATATTCTAACCCAACATCTCCTAACGTAACTTAAGCAATCGTAACCTAGCTCAACCGTACGTGCCGAGAAAACTATTGCTGACCTCCCCAGGGCCAAACAGAATATACCAGAGCACAGCAGCGCACAGAAAGCCTCCGCACTGAAGTGTATATCACAAAATCAGACATACCCTGACATAACGTGCCCTAACATAACCTACCCGATCGTAGAGTATCTCAACGTAACGTGAGGGGACCAATATTTCTGGCCTCTCCAGTGATAACCAGGGCATATTGGAGTACAATAAAGCGCAGGAATTCACCCGATAGCAGCGAATATCGAAAAAGGCATTGCAGCCTATCCTAACTTAGCCAAACGTAACACAACCAATCGAAACATAACACAACCTAACATGACGAAACCACTATTGCTGGCCTCCACAGAGAAAAGCAAAATGTACTAGAGCACGATAGTGCGCAGGATCCACCGCTTTGAGGTGTATAACGAAAAAGCCAAAGATAAGAAAACTACACCTGACCTAACCTAACCTAACCAATCATAGACCAACACAACATAACATGCAGAGAACCCCATTGTAGGCCTCCCCAGAGTCAAGCACCACATACTAGAGCACACTAGGGAGCAGAAATCTGCCGAGTAGAAGTGTACAACACAAAAGTCCGTGCTACACTATGTTTATGTGCACAAACTGAACACAACCAATCGTAACACATCTGAAGCTGACGTACAGCGGCCACCGTTGCTGACATCCCCACAGCCGGACGGCACATATTAGAGGACAGTAGAGCGCAGGCACAAATATAATCGCACCGCGTGGCACAATGGTTACATCTATGCAAACCTAACCCAAGCTAACGTAACCTAACCACACGTAGCCTACCACAACGTAACGTGCAGCGACCACTATTGGCGGCCTCCCCAGGGCCATGCAGAATATAGTAGAGCACAGTCGAGGGCAGAAATCCGCCGCATTGCAGTGTATATCACAGAAGTCAGAGATATCTTAGCCTAACATAGCCAAACCTAACCTAACCAAACGTAGTATAACACAACATGACGTGCCGCGACCGCAATTGATGGCATCCGTGGAGGCAAGAAAGACATATTAGAGCACACTAGAAAACATAAATCCACCGGAAAGCAGTGTGTAGCGCAAAAGTCTAAGATAACCTGACCGAGCTTAACCTAACCTAATTTAACCGAACGTGACCTAACAGAACCTAGCGTGCTGAAACTACCATTGCTGACCTCCCCAGATTCAAGCAGAAGATATTAGAACAGAGCAGAGCGCGGAAATACGTGAATAGCAGTGTATAGCGCAAAAGTCTGAACCACCCTATCCTAACCTCACCAAACGTATCACAACCGAACGTAGCATATCTCAGCCCAACGTACCGAGACCACTATTGCTGGACTCCTCAGAGCCAAGCAGGACATGCGAGATCGCAGCAGAGCGCAGAAATCCACCGCATTGCAGTGAACTGCGCAAAAGTCAAAGTAGCCTATACTTACCTAGCCAAACGTAACGTATCCAAACGCAGCATAACTAAGCCTAACTTAACTGGACCACTATTGCTGGACTTCACACAGGCGAAAAGTGTGTACTATACCACAGTAGAGCGCAGAAATCCACCGCATTGCAAAGAACACCACAAAACCGTAGATATCATGACATAACCTGACCTAACCTAACCGACCATGACCTAACCACACCCAGCCTAACCCAACCTAACCTAACCAAACGTAGAGTAGCACAACGTGGCGTGACGCGCCCACTGCACCTGCCCCCACAGAACCAAGCAGGATGTAGTAGAGCACTGCGGATCACAGAAATCCAGCGAAAGACAGTGTATTGCACGAAAGACAGGGATACCATAATGAAACATGGCCTAACCTAACCTAACCAATCGTAACATGACTCAACCTAACGTGCCACGGCCACTGTTGCTCGCCATGTCAGAGTCGAGCAGAGCATAGCAGAGCAATGTCGAGAGCAGAAATCCACCGTGCATCAGTACACTGCTGATGCGTGGACGACACCTCAACCTATCATGTCCTAACGTAACATAACAGAACGCAGCGTAGTTCACCATAACGTGCCGCGGCCACAGCTCCTGACCACCCCAGAGACAAGAAGAATGTAGTAGATGATAGTAGGTCGCAAAAATCAACCGAAGATCAGCGTACAGCACGAAAGTCAAAGCTACCCTGACCAAGCTTAACCTAATCAAGCCTGACCAAGCTTAACCTAACTCAACCTGACCAGCCACGACCGCCCTTCCTCGCCTCCACAGAGTCGAGCAAAACATAGTAGAGCAATGCAGAGCGCAGAAATCCACCGAACAGCAGTGTATTACACAAAAGCCGTAGAAATTCTTGCCGTACTTTCCTAACCCAGCCTAGCGGAAAGTAATCTAACTCAAACTAACGTGCAACGACCGCTATTACTTGGCTCCCCAGATTCGCGAAGAGTGTAGTAGAGCATTGTAGATTGCAGAAATCCACCGAATAGCAGTGTATAGCACAACAGTCGAGGAAATCCTAACCGAAATTTCCCAACCTAACTTAACAGAGCATACCTAATTTAACCTAACGTGCCGAGGCCACTGTTACTTGCAACCACAGAGCCATGGAGAGTATACTAGATCGCATTAGAACGCAGACATCCGCAGAATGGCAGTGCATAACACAAAGACCAAAGAAGCCTGTCCTAACCTAGCCAAACGTAACACATCCTAACGAAGCCTAACTCAACCTAACACGACGAGACAGATATTACTGGCCACCACAGAGACAAGCAGATTGGATTAGAGCACAGTAGGTCTCGGAATTTCACCGCACTGCAGTGAATAGCACAAGAGTCGACGATATGCTAACCAAAGATGTCCTAACCTGACATAAGCAAACGTAACCTAGCTCGACCTAACTTGCCGAGACCAGTATTGCTGGCCTGCCTAGAGACGAGCAGAATATACCTGATCTCAGCACTGCGCAGAAATCCACCTCATTTGAGTATGTAGCAAAATTTCGTAGATAATATGACCCATACCTCACAAAATCTACCCTAACCAATCTTAGCCCAGCGCAACATGACGTGCCGAGACCACTATTGCTGCGCTTCCCAGGTCCTAGCAGAATATATTAGAGCACAGGAGAGCGCGGATATCCGCAGATACCAGTTTATAGCGCAAAAGTACCAGATATCCTACCCTAACGTCACCAAACGTAACATAACCGAACGTAGCGTAGCTCAACATAACGTGTCGAGACAACTATTGCTGGCCTCTCCACAGCCAAGCAGAATATGCCAGAGCATAGCAGAGCGCAGAAATCCGCCGCATTGCAGTGTAAAGCGCACAAATCAAACACATCCTGACCTAACTTTTCCTAATCAAACCTACACAAACGTAGTGAAATTCAACATGACGTCGCGCGACTAATTATGCCGGCCTCGCCAGAGCCAATCAGAGCATGTTACAGGACAATAGAGCACAGAAACCAAGCGAACAGCAGCGAATATCGCTTAAGTCAAAGTAGTCTTTACTAACCTGGCCAAAGGTAGCATACCCAAACGTAACATTATTAATACTAACCTGACGAGACCATTACTGGTGGCCTCCAGAGAGACAAGCGGAACGCACTAGGGCACAGTAGAGCGCAGGAATCCACCACACTGCAGTGAACAGCACAAGAGCCTTGCATATGCTATACCAACATGAACTAACCTAACCTAACCGAATGTAGCATAAAGCAATATGGCGTGCCGCGACCAGGGCTCCTGTCCTCCCCAGGGCTAAGCACAATGTAGTAGAGCACAGTAGATCACGAGAACCCTGCGAAAGGCAGTGTATCGCACAAAGACAAGGTAGCCAATCTTAACCCCACCAAACGTAACGTACGCAAAAGTAACCTAACTCCACCAAACATGGCGAGGCAACAATTGCCGGCCTCCACAGGGACAAGCAGAATGTACTAGGGCACAGAAGAGCGCAGAAATCCACCGCATTGGAGTGAACAGCGCAAAAGTCAAAGTAGCCTGTCCTAACCTAGCCATACGTACCATACGCGAACGTAACATAACTCAACCAAACATTACGAGACCAGTAGTGATGGCCTTCACAGGGACAAGCAGAATGTACCAGAGCACAAAAGAGCGCAGAGATCCGTCGCATTGCAGACATTAACGAAGGGGTCAGATATAACCAAAACATACCCGACCGGGCGTAACATAACCAATCGTACCCCACCCCAACATAACGTGTCGAGAACACTATTATGGCCTCCCGGAGCCAAGAAGAACATACTGGAGCACACTGCAGAACAGAAATCCCCTGAGTAGCAGTGTACACCACAAAAGTCAACGTTACCCTGTCCTTATACATAAAATATTAACATAATCGAAAGTAACATAACTAAACCTATCGTACAGCGACAAATATTGCTGTCCACCACAGAGACGAGCAGGACACATTACAGGAGAGCAGAGCGCGGAAATCCAAAGAATCGCAGAGTGCAGCGCAAAAGTCACTGCTATCATAACCGAACCCGAGTTAACGCAACATAACCGAACGAAGCATAGCTCAATGTAACGTGCAGCGAACATGGCTTTCGGCCTCCACTGAGACAAGCAGAATATAGTGGTGCACAGCAGGTCAAGGAAATCCACCGAATAGCAGCTTATGGCACGAAAGTCAAAACTATCCCAACCAAACTTGACCAAGCCTAGCCTAACCAAACGTAACCTAACCCAACCTAACCTGCCACGACCATAATTTCCGGCCTCCCCAGTGTGGAGCAGAGTATAGTGGAGCAATGTTGAGCGCAGATGCCCACAGAATAGCAGTGCATAGCACAAAAGTCAAAGCTACCCAGACCTTATCCAAACTAACATAGGCTGACCAAACGCAGCCTAACTCAACCTAGCGCTCCGAGACGAATATCGCTGGCATCC